>NC_135077.1:27227500-27340000 GCF_051107435.1 Chaetodon auriga | reverse complement strand
CAATAAAATAGTTAGCTTTTTGCTGACATCTAATGTCTTTGTGACTCAAGTGTCCAGGATCCTCTGAATGTCTGAATTCTGTATTTTAACAAATGTTAGTTTTATTGCAAGATTGAAATTACAGTCATTTGAGGATGTTTTTTCTTTTATTCTAAGAACAGCCAGTGTTTTGGGATATTTATGCCTTGACATTGCAGTAATGCTCAACATTTTGCACTAATACTAACACTAATATATTATTCGACATGTCCCTCCTACCAGTCAGCCAAGGAGTGCAGTTTATTTACTGTGCTCTGCTGCATGTTGACTGAGGTAATCCATTCTGGTGAATAAATTGTATATCTTTTTGTTAAAGCTCATACTAAATTAGTATTATTCACTGCTGGCTGTTAAAAGCATTACTAAAATGAAATCCAGAAGAGAAATGACCAAAGGTGGTGAAAAGGAAAACATGCTGTTGTCGTGTGGATATACTCAACTCAACTAACCCTCTCAACAATAAAATATGTATCATATTTGTTCCAACACAGAAACAAACATGTTTTCTCTCTTAGATTCAAACAGTGGCCTCTATGAACATATCTTTAGAGAACACCTTTTGTTACAAATAAAGCAAACTTTAATTTCTATTCCTTCAGAAACAGCACTCAGTTTAATATGTTGAACAATGAAAAACTTCATACAGTGACATGATCATATATTGCACCAAGTAGCCTTAATTTTAACATACAGAACATGGAAGAGAATAAATGTACATTTCTGATTATTTATTACTGTATTTCTTTGTCCCATGGCATACAAAATGACATAACAAGGTAGAGAAGTTATTTATCAGCTAAATAATAATTGTTGATAAAAACTGGGCTGTGTGATGATTCTGTTGGTGAGATGAAGAATTTAAATCCTAAATCCTACACTCCTGCCACAGCTGTCTTTGTTAATGGAAGTGCTCCTTTTTCCACTTTAACTTCTCAGGTTAACTTCTTTAACTTCTCAGTCTATTTAGCTTGTTTGGGTTTGACTATTAGTTTCACAAATACTGTTTGCATAAATTGAAATCAATAGAGGAACAACCTTTGTGTTTCTAAAAGCACAAAATTTAGTCTCAACACTAAGAGCAACATAGATTTTACCTTTGGCATTGAGCTTGAGGCCCAGATTCTACCACTTAGTATATAATATACACCAGAACAGACAACGTAAGTTAACAATATAACATCCAGTATACTTTATTTTACACATATATTACACATGATACAAAAATATTGATCACAGTGTATTTTCATAGAAAAAGATTGAATTTGCAATAAACAGAGGTTTAAAAATAACATTTAATAAATTATATAATCAATATCTGACATGAGAATACTGAGACATAATTAATACAAAACCGACCCCCCAAAAATATTTTAAAACAAATTATTTAAACAATATCTTAAAATGTCGAGTGTTGACTCTCTCTTCCAGTCCTTCCTTCTGTTTCTCGGCTCTGATCAGCCACTCTCCCATTAAAACATCCTCATAGCCAAGTCAGTGCATATCCCATGTTGAAATCACCAGAGTTTCCCATATCTGCACTCCAAGGTTTCCCTGTGTTCGTCAGGGTCCACACACTTAGCTGCCATCACAGCTGATGGACATACTCATGACCAGCAGGTCTACAGGGCAGGGGTGATGAATTCTACTTGTTAAGTTTGTTATTGGTTCATTAGCATCTGGTTAGCGTGTCATTAGCTGGTGGTTAGTCCAAGCGTCTCCAGTGGGATGGTACGCAACGACACACTTCCTCGCTGAAGAAGAAACCTGGTTCACACCTTCGTCTCCTTACCTCGCAGGGAGGCCTGAGACAACTACAATGAGAGAGAGAGAGAGGGGGAAAAAAAGCATTTAGCTCAAAAGCTAATAACATAATAGCAAAATGTCTAGAGCATGTTAGGTAAGTAAAAAACAGATTGGTTTGGCAGGATTGGGTCCCTTTCACAAATAAAATGCCATAACTTTGTGTGCAGAAAAAGACAATATGAAAGTACCATAAACTGCTTATCAGTCAGTTTTGTTCTGACCCAGGCTGATGAGTTTGGATTATTCCTAAATTAGTTGGCTTCAGCTTTCAGCAATATAACAATCACCATGACTTCTACAGCTATATATATGAGGGAGACAGACAGTACATTATTACATTACATTGCATTACATTGTAATGCTCAGAACAAGATTTGTTAGCTGTGACAAAACAAAGTTTTGTGATTGTTGCTAGTTGTTCGACATCTTCACGCTGACACTGGAGAAATAAAAATCTTCAGGATTTATCTCCCTGGAGCTTGACTGTGCTCAGTGCATTTTGTGGCGATGTGCCTATTTGAAAAAGATGCCTAAATCACCAGATACCTTGCAAATTTGGAATATTGACTTCATTGCATCACTACAGGAATACTCACATGATGTAGAAAGATTTCCTCTAGAGAGCATGAATGTGCACAGTAAATTTCATTTGATTCTGACAAAATTTCTGTACAACTTAAAAATCTGGCTTGATGATGACACTGGAAATGTCATTGGTCAGTCCTGTTTCTGGCATCTTGAACAACTTAAGTTCAACGTACTTAAAGGTACAATATGAACATATTTGACTGAGATGCTATAGTATATTGTGGTACAATGTCAGCTCAATGTCATTTTTTACATTTCCATCACAAGTTATAGCGAGCGCGCTTCACAAATGAAGCTCATTATCCTTTAATTAAAATCCATCATGTGATCCACCTATCATACGTTTGATTACACATTTATTGTGGAAACACTGATTGCAATTCTTTGTTAATGGCAAGCAGTCAATGTGAAACCTGATTCCAAAACAATGTTCCTGTATTTTAATTTGTTCACTAATAGTCAACATCCTATGTTTCCCAGGAACCTACAGCTTTTCAGTAAAGCCAAACACTGCCACAAATGATTGAAAACGACTGCTGCCATACAAAGATAAACCCTAACTGCTCTAATGTGTTGTACAGGTCAAAGGTTACAACTGAGGTTTAGATTTCATAGCAGTAAAAATAGAGCCTTCAGAACTACTATGTGATTTACAGCCCATGCTTGAACCACCAGAGCCTTCACCAGAAAAGGATGTCAAAGTTGAAGAACTGCTCACTTTTGATGCTGTTATTGTTCTTTGAAGTCAGGAGAAAGTGCTAACAGAAGTATTCTCCTTCAAAAGCTAATATCTAACCCCAGTTAATATCTTAACCCCAGCCCAGAGTCAAGGCCTGAGAGTCCAACCTTCAATTGAAGGGGTCATTTACAAAAAGAGTTATTTCCATTTTGATTTCTTTTCCTAACTTTTTATTGTGCAGTCAAAGGGATATCAATCAAACTGGTGTTGGTTGATTTATTTTAAGATTGTCTTTTATCTGTTTTTTTGCAAATAAACTCTTCAAATGCTTACATGAGGAGTGGACATATAGAATTCCAAAAACACATGAAGTATTGGAGGGAAAGAATCTGTTTTTCTACAACGCACTTCATCAACACGACAAAGACGATGTAATTGCCACTGTTCTTCTGGCTGCACGGGGTGTCACTTAGTGGATGGCAGAATATTTAATCATGGTTACCTCGAGAGACCTCTGAACCCATGATGAAATACGTAGAAGATTTCAAACAGAAACACACGCTCACAGTCACATACATATAAGTGCCAGATCCCAGACACTAGATTCCTACCGCTGTGTTATACTCATAAATCACTCTCGAACGAGGTCACAGAGGGTCAAGACTGGACGGGATGGATGGATGTGTGTGTATGTGTGTGTGTTTCCTCCTGTGCAGGGAGAGGAAATGGTTAAGTGACAGCTAGGAGAAGTCATTAGCACATTGAGGTCTTGTATTACACACCGGGATCACTGCAATAGCTACCTACCACTGCCAGACTAGTGCTTTCCTCTGGCTAAAGACATTAGTGGCTGTGTTTGCACTGGTCCTTTGTGTGAATGTATGTGTGTGTGTGTGTGTGTGTGTGTGTGTGTGTGTGTGTGTTAGAGTGGGTGTTAAATAGTCCAAGATGATGCAATCACTAAGGCAGTGAAATATAACAAGAGCTGCCAAATGACTTGCCATAGTAGCAGTAATATAGAAATCATTTATGCAAATTATGCCATTCATTAAACTGGTGCATAGATGGCTAATAAGTTAAAAATGGCACACTTGGCTTCACATAACACGTGACAATATGAATTTACTGATACAGCAATGTACACTATAAGAAAGCATCATTGTTTGTAGGAGAATTATTTGGCTTTCTGTAGATGTTGATATTCTCTATATGGCCTTGAAATACTTCTTGTCATCAGTATCTGCTACAACACCATGGAATATCCCCATAGAAACTAAAAGGGACCATATCATTGGCTATATCAATGTGCTAACTGTATTTCTATCACAGTATCCCTTTCAAAGGGTAAAACAGTATGTACTGTACATACCAATGGACAACGTGATGGATGGATGGACTACAGATGGAGGGATGAGTGGGTGGATGCACAAATTAATGGACACATGGAAGGACAGATGTGTGACTGAATGGATGGATGGATGGATGGATGGATGGATGGATGGATGGATCAAATAATGGATGAACTGGTGGATACGGCGAAACGGTGGTTTCTCCACTGAAAAAGCAATCAATCCAGTGAACGCAGCAGGGGGACGCAGCTAGCCAATCAGTGTCATGGGCTGCACTAACGCCATTATCAAGTGTTGTCAAGTTGTGTGATCTGTTCTTTGCCTGACATCATAGTTTATTTGTACTTCTCTTAACTCCTCTATTAAAACTTATATGCTGATTGGCTACACATCAGGGTCGACTTAAAATGATGTACGATTCAGGCGCCTACGTTAAGGAAAAACAGTTAAGAATGGACTTCAGACTGAGGATGGAAAAGGAGTGCAACAAGATCACAATTGTGTCCGATATCAGGCACTCAATGGTGGAGTATGTGCTGCTTTCAGACTGTCACACTGTACAGGTTTAAGTAATGTTTAAGTGCTGTTTTTTGGCTGGATTCTCTCCAGCTGAAAGAGACATTTTTTATCAGCAAGATGATTACATAGCAGTGGCAGTGAACCCACCACATCGCTCCATACCTGCATGTGGCTTGGTGAAACCTCCTTCCTTTTAGGAAACACTTGTTGGGTGACTCATGACATTCACAGGAACACTTTGTTTTATTGAGGGGCAGATGCCTTGGACACGTCTTGCTGCACGTGCACTGACAGGTCTCCTTATTGAAGATGTGGTTCAGCGGGCAGGACAGAGCAGGTGGGGCGTTGCAAACGCACTGGCAGGTGTTCAGGTCGAGGTGTCGGTTAGGGCCGCAGTCTTGAGTTTGATCCCTGCGCTGACACACACACTGACAGGTTTCCACATCCAGTTCCTTATCTGGGCCACACACATCTGCTGAGTATATGTCTGCAGAGATGAAGGAAGGGGGAGACACACAGGTTAATCTGTCTTTTTGACTGAATTAAATCCACTAGAAATAATCAATTAGATGATGAGTTCAGTAAAGTTTTGAATGCAGGACTTTTATTTGTAGTGGAGTATTTTCACAATGTGGTATTTGTATGTTCAGTTAAGGATCTGAATGCTTCTTTCACCACTGAAAATACACACAGCCCATTCAGTATGTGGATAAATAATTATTAGCTATCCCGAAAGTACTACACAAGACTATTGAAAATAAAGTTATGTGCTGACCTTCTGTAGGATGGAACAAGTTACGATCAAAATGTTCGTCCACTTTCAAGAAACAAATGACGTACTGTACCTGAAGCAGTCGATATGACTGAACAACATCTGATATCGTCTTACTCTTCATTAATTTTATTCATAGTTGTGTATTTAAACGTACAACACTGATTCCAAAAAAGTGGGGATGCTGTGTAAAACATAAATGAAACATGGTTGTGTTGCATTAAGATCAACTGCTTTGCTGTATCTATTTTTAACACTTCTCGTCTGGACATTGCTTGTCCTGATTGTATTATTTGGACATTTTTCAATGCGAGCTCCCGATAATTGGCAGCCGCTACGGTAGAAGCATGAAACAAACACCACTGTGTCCTGTGTAGTTAGTTCAACATTACAGTACCACATCAACAAATGGATTTCCAGCATGAGCATGACCCTATGCAAAACACTGCTGTAATGTTGGCTATTATTGAAAACACAACTACATATGAAAGCTGAGTGTGTGACAGTTGTTTGACGTCACTGGCAAACTATGAAATTGAGACATTCCTGAAATGGACCAGCGATGTTCTTTCTTTCCTCTGTCATAACACAGATGGTTTGCTTTCAGTCCTGGCAAATCATCTCTTAGCTGAGAAACACAGGGAGAGGAGAGCAGCAGACGCTCTGTTCCATACACACATCCTGTGTGTGTTTGTGTGTCTGCAGATGAACAAACACAGATAACAAAGACACAGTTTACGGCTGACAAAATGCAAGCTGTGTCTACTCCAGCATGGCAGCATGTGCTTACACAGACTTTAACACCCTAAATCAATGTAATGAGCTTCACAGGAACTTTGTTTACCCCTGAGGACAACGGTATTCAAGCTGAGAGCAAAATCTTCACTATACAATATAATATACGGAGAGATCTCAAATTTTTGCCCTGAAATTGCTAATTAGTCATTCACACCCTGTTTTATTCATTATTACAAATACTTTTTTTCTGTGAAAGTACAACATATAACATTTTTAGTTTTAAACAAGTTTTTGAAAGATTTCTAAAATGTTTATGTTTTCTCGTTTTTATGACAGGTGGTCTTTTGGATGCTGGATATTGGATATTTATTGTATTACACTGCTAAAATGCAAAACACTCCAAAACTACAGTTATTTCTCCAAACTTAGCCAACTTGACTACAACTTGCATTATTCATTAAATGATTAATTTGAGGCAACAAATTCCATACTGTAACATGGGGGGCACATTATTATTAGAGTGAACATATCACATAATTCATGGATACAAATAGTTTAATTGAGGCACAACATTACATAATTCAACAGCACAAGTTCAAATTCAAATACGGGAAGGATTTATTCATTCATTCATTCATCTTCTATACTGCCTATCCTTTTCAGGGTTGCGGGGGGCTGGAGCCTATCACAGCTGTCAATGGGCGAGAGGCGGGGTACACCCTGAACCGGTTGCCAGTCAATTGCAGGGCCACACATATACAGACAGACAACCATTCACTCACACTCACACCTAAGGACAATTTAGAGTCACCAATTAACCTAATGAGCATGTTTTTGGTCTGTGGGAGGAAGCCGGAGAGAACCCACGCGTGCACGGAAAGAACATGCAAACTTCACACAAAAAGGCCCTGCCCGACCCGGGGATCGAACCGGCGACCTCCTTGCTGTGAGGCACGCGACTACCTGCAGCTCCACCGTGCCAGGTTTAGCAATTAAAAAATCGTGTTTTGAGAGCACAAATTCTAAATTGCATGGCACAAATTACGTAACTCCAAAATCTAGATCATTCATTTGCGGGAACAAATTAGGTAAATTAGGGCACAAACTATTACTTAAAGCCAACAATTATCTTGTTTGGAGGACAATATTGATATCAATATTTCACCATTTTATCCCACAAGACTTAATGTGAAATTTTGCCACATTCCCTCACAGTGTGCCAGAGACATCACGTTGAGAATGGGATGTGAGTATGGACAGAAGCAGATTTCCAGAAATGTTGATGATGATGCAGTTTTTGGATTCTGACAATACTGAAAAATTTGGATGGTATGTCATGTTGACAGAACCATTTATATAATAACAATCGTAAAATAAATAGAATATATGTATATATACACATATGTGTGTGTGTGTGTATAATATATATTTATATATGCAGGATCACATAGTGCTGATGCATTGTGGGTTAACTGATAACAGCCGCTGGCAGAGGTCAGATTTCTAAAAACACACACGCACATACACACACACACACACACACACACACACACACACACACAAACACACACACACACACATAAACAAACAAATGCAATGCTATCTCTGTTGAAACTCAGGAACACATTTGTGGTTACTCCACCCCAAATTGCTCCATTCCAGGATATTATATGAAAGCCGTATTTGGAAGTGTCGTTGTTGTTTTTGGGAAGCTCCTGTTCATTGTTTTTGGTTTGTAGAAAAACTCTTAACCTACCAAACTATATAGCCTGTCATTTCTTTAACCAAACTATGTCAAAACACTAAAGTGTTGCTGTGTCTGGGCGGAGGACTAGACGGCTGCTGAGGACATGCTTTCTGGCCTCCTGTATCGGCTCAGGGAATATGTCATGATTTGTACCAAGTTCTTTCTGCCATTGTTTCTTTTCTTCATTGCTATTTTTCCACCATTGCTTTTCACAAATTATTTAGTTTCTTCGTGTCTTTTATTTTGATCAAAATGCAATTTCATAACACAAGAACTAAAGTCATTTAAATGGTGTAAAATGAGTTCAGTGGATTATCCTGAGTAACCAAGAGTTTCTGGAACGGCATGTCGTTGAGATTTTTACATCAGTTTCTTGACTGTGCGACTTTGCACCTGCCACTTGATTCAAGAAAATAGACTCTTTGTCTTTCTTGTCGTTAATCCAAGTAAAAGCCTTTGAGGTATTTACTTCTTAACACATTCAGTGCTTATTTGCATTTTGACAATTACATTTTCTGTTCTCAATTTATAGTGTCTAAAAAAGTGCAACGTCTTCTTGTAACCCTCTGAAGAGTGAGCTGCTGGTTATGTACTTGGTAATAAATGGAATAAAGACAACAGAGGAAGTGCTACTTGGACCTGTCAGCAATGTAACACAAAGCAGGTGTTCCTGATGCAGGGGTAAATAAACAGTGTCCACAAGAAAGGTAGTGGAATGAAATCAGGCATCACGGCTTCAATGAAGTACAACAATTAACATAATGAACATACATCGACCGCGCGCTTGACTTCCTCAGTGTCAGTCCACCATATCACCAACAGTGTCTCCAGCAGTAGTATCATCCTGTCTTTTCCAAACATTCCTCCACTGTTTACTCATGGCCATAACTACTGTCTGAAGATCTTATCAAACAAGAGAGAAATAACTTACACTACCTGCACATACCTCATACTTTTTATACTTAACGCCACTTGCACTACTTACATGTATTTATATTTTGGATATTATGACTATTTGCACTTCTGGTTAGATGCTAAACTGCATTTCATTGTCTCTGTGTCTCTGACAATGACAATAAAGTTGAATCTAATCTAATCTAATCTAAATGTCAGATGTAAATTTTACATGATGTCTGTCACAGCCGTCCCTTTGGCTGAACGCTGTCCATGTCTCTTTCCCTGTGTGAATGGTGTTCTTAAATTTTGTCTCTTGTGTGTATTGTTTTATACGTGTTTGTCCTTTTTTCCAGGTTTTAGTGCTAGAGACTAGATTAGTGTTGTGTGTCTCAGGTCTAACTAGTTTTGTCAGCGCCTGCAAATTGTTGAATGTTATCTCTACCTCATACTGTTTTTTTTGGGGGGGGGGGGGATTGTGATTTTAGTATTGTTATGTCAGTCTACTCTGAACACACAACATCTATTGCATATCTGTTCTGCTAGGGGCTGCAGCATGATATGAATCTACACAGTATGTCCACGCTGTATGTGTAGATTAGAGGACTGTAATGCATAATCTAAGCAACAATTTATGTGGCACTACTTGTCCAGCACTGAAAATGTTACTTTAGATCTCACTGTCAGTCAGAGGGGAGGAAGTACCTCTCCCGCTGCCTGCCTTTGCTTTCTGGCTGAACTTGACTTTTTGAGTTTTGTTTTGTCACAATATGATAATCCATCTTCATCTGTACCTCATTATTCAAACACCATCCAGTCATGCTCACTCGGTATGTCAAGGTCATTTCTAGCCTTTTCAGACATATCGCCACATGTTTTTGGGGAGCTCTTCCACACACAATTATTTGTGTAATATTTCTTAATATTGAGGTTTGTTCTGCTGGACTCATGCCGTGGTTTGTCAAACCTACTTGCCAAAATTCTGTTGTATGTCCTAATCTTTGAGGGGTGACTTGGGGGTCTCTCTCCCATCATGAGAAGTGTGTGTTGTGAAGCGTGCTGCTCCCTACAGTTGAAATTAAAGAGTCAGTCCACAGATCAATCAAGCATCACAGACCGGTTATCTGAAAAATATCTTTCCTTGACATACTGCACAGCACCTTTCAACTCAGAAAATGTCTGCATGATTTCTCTAAAAATAATGAAGGTGCTTAACACTGACAAATGGGCAACAGTGCTTTCCCCCAATGAGGTAAGAGTGAAAGTGAAGGCTTTATAGCAGAGGTTCCCAAAGTGGGTGGGCCATATTTACCATATCATTATTAATTTATTGTGTCTTTCTAATGACCACAAATTAGCAACGTTTACACTGTTTTTTTGTTACAATTTCAATAATGTCAGAACTGGAGAAAATCCTAATCCATGTCAAATTCACCATATTAAAACTGTGCAGTTCTTCCTCAGCTAATGACATGACAACTCATGACTGGCTGTTATAGTAACACAACATGCTTTCCTTCCCGGGTGTTTCTCAGGAGCTCAGTACACACACAAGAGATAGAAAGAGCTGACACGACACAACATCATTGTCCAATAACGCGTTCACTGTAGAACTGTGTTTTACCAATATCGTATGTGTGACCTGGCTCATCTCGTCTCATCTGGTATCCATGAAAATAAGTTGCAAACAGTCTCCCACACACTCTCTGAATTTGCAATAATACATATATATGAGACATTTCTATGCTAGACCTTCAAGTTCCAGGGCTTGCACCGAAGCACTGAAAATAAATGTATTATTGCAAGCTCAGAGAGCGTGTGAGAGATTATCTTTTGATCACTCATCACTCTTCTATGCACCTGTCTCATGAAAAAGATATGCAATGTTTTCTTCTGTTCTGAGAAAAGTGAAAACAAGACAAGAAAATGCATGTCAGGGAACCCAGTGAAATATCTACTGCATTTTTTTTGTTTTCAGACATCTCAAATATAAGCTACTTTTAAGTTTGAGGAAAATGAAACAAATACATTCAATCTATATATTACTTGTGCATTTTATTCAGCCAGTGGTTGAGAATGGACTTGTATTAATTAATGTTGATATAATATAAAATGTTAAATTGTTAAAACTGCATATATGCATGTTATATTGTGGATTGGGCAACTTGAGCACATCAAAAAAGTTTCCTTTGAAAGGGGGACCATGATTGGTGAGTCTGGACGGGGTAGATGGACACGTTCACCTTTATTAACCTCTAAACTCCAAAGTTGCGACTTTGCACAGCAAACTTCATCAAGAGCTCATTTTTTGGAGAAACACAAAATTTCCTCACTCCATTCTATTTTTACCCACTGAGACACGCAGCTTCTGTTTCTGAAATTGGTATTGAAATCGAATTCAACACTGCAAAATATCTGCTGCTATCCTTCACAGATCATTTGTTTTGGGCCAGTATACATACAGTCTAAGTGCGTATTTGTATGCGTAAGTATCTCTGGAATCACTTCTCCGAGGTCTCTGCATTCTTCTGTTTCTCATTTGTTTACACGGAGTCCAGAGTGTTATCATAGCCAAACACACACAGTGAGGAACCCACAACCCACACATGCAGACTCTCAACCGACACATTGCAGTCATAAATACTCCTCAGTGAACACATGAACATTCTCCTGTCACAGAGCCTATTATAGAGAAAGATGGCTTTTCACAAGCAGTGTGTGTTTTTTTCAGTGTTTGGTATGTGTGTGCTCACTGCAGGCCTTGGCAGCACGTCATCATACAGCAACAAGCCACGCTGATCAGTCGAATTTATGGCCAGCTACTGAATTTATTTGTACTGCATTGTATTGGTTAATCTGAGCGTTCAAAGTTGGACTCATCAAACTGTCTTCAGTGCATAAACTCATTGTAGTTTGCTCAATTCAACAAATGCCATCTGATCATAACGATTATTTGTGATATGCTGTATAACAATAACGACATATTTCATTGTAATTTCTGTACTACACTTATGCATTCTACATACTTTAACTTTATTTTACTATTATTATGAAGTGGATTTTATTCACCATCTTATTTTACATTCATTTTCCATCCCTGATCTGGTCTTTCATTAATGTGGTGCATGTAATTTCTTTGATGTAAAGCACTTTGAGTCGCATTTCTTATATGAAAGATGCTGTACAAATTATTATTATTATCAGCAGTAGCATAGCTCAATACCCATCTACCTACAAGAAGCTGATATCAGCCACTAAATGAACCACAGCAATTGGTCCTGCTCTGCTGTCAATGCTGTCATCTCAGAACTGTGACAAAAATAAAAAAGGAAAGACTGACAGGGAGTTAGATGCCAAAAAACATCTTGTTAAAGCAAAGAGTCCACGAGCAAAATGTGATGACAACAACATTCCATTCCACATGATGTTACACTGTCAGGACAGCTGATTTTTTCCTTTGGATAGTGACCTCCATAAAGACCCTAAGGCAGCTGCTGGGAAGAGAGAATTTCAGTGTGTTTTCTGGAGTGAGAGCTTTCCTGTGAGGACAATATTTGGCGGACAGGGTGGGGGTTTTTGATCCATGTCCCATCTCTGTCTATCCCAGTAAAAAAAGCAATAATCATATTAAGTGTACTCCCCGTATACAGATGACTGTGTGGACATGTCTGACTCCACTACCAACATCAAATTTGCTGACACAGTTATGGTGGGCCTGACCTCTGATAATGAAGAGCCGGCCTACCTAGAGGAAGTGAGTCACCTGGAGAACTGGTGCCAAGAGAATTACCCCCCTGTGTATGTCAGCAAGACTAAGGAGCTGATAGTGGACTTTGGGAATGTCACTGATGTCACATTATATTGCTATTATGAATTGGTTATAAGGGCGGCACGGTGGTGTAGCAGGTAGTGCGCGTGCCTCACAGCAAGAAGGTTGCTGGTTCGAACCCTGGGTCGGGCAGGGCCTTGTGTGAAGTTTGCATGTTCTTCCCGTGCATGCGTGGGTTCTCTCCGGGCACTCCGGCTTCCTCCTCATTAGGTTAATTGGTCTCTAAATTGTCCGTAGGTGTGAGTGTGAGTGTGTGAGTTGTCTGGCGACCGGTTCAGGGTGTACCCCGCCTCTCGCCCATTGCTAGCTGGGATAGGCTCCAGCCCCCCGCAACCCCGAAATGGGATGCGTGGGTATAGAAGATGAATGAATGAATGAATTGGTTATACTGTTTCATTTTCCTAAAACTCACTATTATTTATCGTGTTATATTATTTCACTGTTAATTTTTCACCACCTTTTTCCAGTCGTGAACCACGGCCTCGGACATGGAGGTGCTGACTCTCATCCCAGCTGCTTCACACTCGGCTGCAAACCGCCCCAGTGCATGCTGAAGGTCCTGGCTCGAGGGAGCCAACAAGACAACATCATCCGCAAAAAGCAGAGACGAAATCTGCCAGCTCCCGAACTGAACTCCCTCCGGCCCCTGGCTGCACCTAGAAATTCTGTCCATAAAAATAATGAACAGAACTGGTGACAAAGGGCAGCCCTGGCGGAGTCCAACACGCACCAGAAACTTGACCGGAAAAAGGTGGTTTGCTCCCTCCAGGTTGGGGGACAGTTCCTGCCTCAAGTGGAGGAGTTTAAGTATCTTGGGATCTTGTTCACGAGTGAGGGAAGAATGGAGCGTGAGATTGACAGGCGGATCAGCGCAGTGGCAACAGTAATGCGGTCGCTGTATTGGTCTGTCGTGGTGAAGAAGGAGCTGAGCTGAAAGGCGAAGCTCTCGATTTACCGGTCGATCTACGTTCCTACCCTCACCTCAGGTCATGAACTGTGGGTCACGACCGAAAGAACGAGGTCCCGGATACAAGCGGCTGAAATGAGTTTCCTCCGCAGAGTGGCAGGGCGCTCCCTTAGAGATAGGGTGAGGAGCTCTGTCACCTCGGAGGAGCTCAGAGTAGAGTCGCTGCTCCTCCACATCGAGAGGAGTCAGCTGAGGTGGCTTGGGAATCTCTATCGGATGCCCCCTGGATGCCTCCCTAGGGAGGTGTTCCAGGCATGCCCCACCGGGAGGAGGCTCCGAGGAAGACCCAGGACACGCTGGAGTGACTATGTCGCTCGGCTGGCCTGGGAACGCCTCGGGATCCCCCCGGATGAGCTGGAGGAAGTGTCTGGGGAGAGGGAAGTTTGGTGGTCCCTGCTCAGACTGCTGCCCCCGCGACCCGGCCCCGGATAAGCATGAGAAGATGGATGGATGGATGTTAATTTTTCTGAACACACTCAACACTGTAAATTGTTCATTGTTCCACGGTTCATTTTTACTCTGTTCTAAATATTTCAATTTTATTTTATCTATTTTCTGGAGTCTTTAATATTTCAATGTTAGAATCATCTTTTCTTTTATTAATGGACTTACTAGACTTGTTCTGGAGCTACGCATCCAAGATGTGTTGTACTGTGTATGATTGTCTACTGGACAATAAAACTTGATTTAATTTGAATTAATATTGTTATTTTTCAGTGACAGTAGTAACTAAGTCTAATAATTAGACCTACTGTATGCCTGTCAGCAGCAGTAACTGTTGATTTAGAGCAGGAAACATAAGCAAGCACAGTTTCCTCATCATTGTTTTCTGAAAAAATGACCAGAGATACAACATAAATCTGTCTGTGTGCAAACATGCAAACACTCACCAAGGTGCTGTTGGGAGGGCCTTGGAGGGGGCAGTGGTGGAGGAGGGGGGTTGTAGTGCACATTAGCGGTCATGCTAACACACCTGCACTGCCTGCTGCTCCAAGTGTGACCAGGAGGACATGTCCTGTTAGCTACTGGACACCTTCAACACAGAGAAAAAGCAAGAGAAACAGTTAAAATAGACATTTGATGTTCTTCCTTAGTTAATGCTAACATCCCCCGAGGTGGTTTCCTGACTGTGTGCAATGAAAAATCACACATCCTTCACATTGTAGTTTATCAGATAGCATATACAAGTGATATTGTATGGATATTATAGATATTGTCATGGCTGAGTCACAAGCTTCCAGTAGTTCCCACCTACATATTATATTGCCATTTACCAGTGACAAGAACAACCACTGAAGCTGAATTTTTTATAATGTTTTCATTACAGGCTCACAAAGAAACAATCCAGCAGAATAGCAAGCAAATGACTGCAGCAAACAGCCATGGCTGCACGCCACATAATATCACTTAGCCTTGTCGACCAGAGGTTCAACCACATTCAGTGACACAATTATAAAGTAACAGTAAAGCAACAATCTGTTGGTCACAGAAGGTGATCTCAGAATCAGAATGTGGATATGTGAGGATACACTTGGACATACACGATAATAATAAGCGAACCATAGATCAGAGAGGTGTAGATGTGAGGCAAAGATACTGCGTGAGGTCAAAGTGACCGGTAAGTCAAAACTCCTAGTCATAGTCATAGTGAATTAATCTGAACACACAGACACAGTACACATATTTTTACATTCAGCATGACGTACACTTCCTGAGGATAACATTATCTCTATGATCATGATAAATACAAAAATATGAACAGAAGATTAATGAAAAGACACTGCATAACTGCAGAACTTGCATGTGAAAGATCAAATTCAGCATATTTTCAATGGTCTAACTTCATCTGAAAGATTCATTTTACATGTCATCAAAATGTTCAAAAGAAAGTCTAAAGAACAGTAAAACCAGTACAAGCCAGCCAAAAAATTCATCATCTCTTTCTGTCTGATCTTCAGGAATTGCCTGGGACAGAAACTACACACTTAATTGGTTCAAGAAATGGGATTCCTCAGATCTGTATGTGTGTGAATGTCAACTCTCTAAACCCACTGCCTGTGATAAGCCATGATTAGAGACAAATAAACACCTTGATCAAAGGAAGATTTCTTGGGTCAGCTTCAGTCAGACAGTCAGGGGGGAGAGGGAAGTATCAGATGATTGTCTTTGATGACATATCTCTGGGATTTGGATTTAAAAGACATCTTTGGGATTTCTGTTGCATCATGTTATTGTGTTTGGAACATGCAGGCTTTCTATTGTTGCATTTTTCAAGCTCTAGAAATGTATACAGTGGTGTGAGCGATGGAGAGAAAAATACTAATACTAATACTGTTGTGGTGGAAGAATGAAATGGCCATTTTGAACACTCGTAAGTCTTTCAAATGAGTTTCTTTGACTGCCCGTTTGAGGAAACCTCATCTACCCTCTACCCGGACAGAATGCTTTGCTGAATGCATTTGGTTGCCTTGTGTATATTTTGCACTATTGACCAAACTTCTTTCTTGGCTTAAATTGAGCAGTACTCAGATCTTTTACATAAGTACCACAGTGTAGAAATACTCTGTTACAAGTAAAAGAAATATTCTGTTTACTGCTGGGTAGCTTGTGAGTTTCACCCTGGGGATCATCTTATCCATAAAATGACATCATAATTTTTATGTTCATTATATTATGCATTATTACTCTTAATCTGCAATGTAAGTTTTAAAAAAAATGCTATGTTGAACATTGCTTTGAAAATTGCTGCAAATACAGTCACTGCTGCAGTGTGTCCCACCTGAAGACGCGTAGCTGTGTGGTGGTGAAATCAAAGAGTGTTGCAACTCTGTTTTTCATTAGTGCTGCACCTGCCTGCCGTCACTGCAGTTACGTGATCAGCACTCCCTAATTTGAATGTTCATCATGATTTTGGCTCTCTACTCATTTTGCATTTTGTTCATGTTTCTTTTTTTTCTTTTTTTTTTCAATTAAGGATTCACAAATGAATGCTTAAACTTTCAAAGAACCCAGTTAGCTGAATAAGAATTAGCAGAATGATTTTAGCCTGAGCACGTTAGCCTGAATTACTTAAACCACATTTGAGGAATGGGGCCCAGGTGATAAAAATCCAAATATTTAATAAATAATAAACAACTACATGCAAAATATAAGCAGGATGATTTGCTTTGTGTTTAGTGCTCAGTTAAAATCAAAGTTATATGAATATCCTGAACACGTTAAACATTATACCTGCGAAACATCGCATGTTAACGTGGTCAGTATGAGCCTGTTAGCATGCTGACATTTAGCACCACTGTACCTAAATACAGCCTCACAGAGCTGTAAATGCAAATTTCTCACATTTACCACCTTTACTATGATCTCTACAAACCTTAACCAAGTCTCTTTAGAACTGCTTCATAACAACATTCTGTTTGATAAGAGGTTTGGACAGAGAGATTGGAACAAGAGAGAGACATACAGATTCCAAAGTTCCTGCCATTTTAATGTTAAATAAATTTAAAACAGTTCAAAAAAGCTCAGTTGGAGATTGGAAGGAGGCAGATTGTAGGCAAATGAATATCTTGACTTCAGATAGAGTCACTCATATATCTTTCTGTGACTACAGAAGCTCTTCTGTTTGCTATGTTAAGACCACATGACCTTGTTATCTGTTTTCTCTCGTTAAATTCTTCCTGTTTTCTTTTCCCCATTCTTCATTAATCATTTTTCATCATTTCATGTCTCCTTTCACTCTTTATTTCACTCCATTTCTTTCCCACTGACTGCTCTGTACAATGTCAGGGCCAGCATTTCTTATAGCCTTTCAAGTTTGCCAATGTTGAAAAACCTAGAGAGTGTCATGACTGTCCTCTAGCACTCGTATCAGTGGATTATTATTGTAACAATATGATCATGTAGTGTAGCTTTGGATAAAATAACTACAAATGTTTTCCTGCAAGAGGTTTGCAATGAGTTAATGTAGCTAACTGTAGCTAACTGGTAAGCACTAAATTTGTAGCATGAATGAAAATAACAGGAAATAACTCTATAAATGTGGATGAAATAAAAACTGTAGAAGACTGAACATTCCACTTGTAAAGAGTAGCTAATAATGATTTTAAAAAAATCTGATTGGCTGCTACACACACACACACACACACACACACACACACACACACACACACAAAGCAGTGCCATTAAATGCAACATGTGAGATTGCGGCTGGAAAAGGAAACGCATTGGAGAGAGACCCAGCATTCACACATCACGTCTTTTCCCAAAAATCTCTCTCTGTGTTCTGTCCACTCTCCATCTTTTCCCCCCTTCATTACACCACTGTGTGTGTGTGTGTGTGTGTGTGTGTGTGTGTGTGTGTGTGTGTGTGAGTGAGTGAGTGAGTGAGTGAGTGAGTGAGTGAGTGTGTGTGAGTGACCAGGAAACAACCGAGTGGACATTTGGGCCTTTCCTAACAACTTCAAAGGGCTGTTTGACGGTTAAGAGTTGGTTTTAAGGTTTAGACAAGAATGAGGAATTAGGTTAGAGTAAGGGTTGAGGTTGGGATAGTTAAGGTTAGCGTAAGGAGCGAGCAGAAGTGAGCAGAATTAAACTGCCGATATTTAGGGAGTGAATAGAATCTGTTTAATGAGTCAATATGAAAGTCTGCAGTTCTGTAAATCTAATTAAGAGAACATCAGTCATTTGTTGCAGATGCATTATACATCCTACAGGTTAATTCCAATGATGTGCCTTTCATACACACCCATAACACACACAAATACACACAGCCCTCATTGACTACCCCTTCATGTCTTTCCTTGGTTTAGCTTTCTTGTGAAGGGCTACAGCACATTCAGCGTAAGTGCACATTCCATATTGAGCCGGTCCCCCCCCCCCCCCCCCCCCCCGCCTTCTTTGAGTAGAGATTCTTCTTCTACAGGGTGCAATGTGCCTGCCACAGGAGATTTCTTCCACATGACCTATAAGTATATGTAACTATATACAGAAGATATATCAACTGATATCATCTTATCAAAGATAAGAACATAACTCAAGCCTCGATTCCACTGAAAAATGTCAGCAGATGAAAACTGCGGAGCATTGAGAGGCTGTAACCTTCCTCCCATCAATACATGAAACAAACAGAAATGCCACATTCACATCCCATTTTCTACATGGTGTTGCACCCTCTTCCTCTTCCATGGTTTAATGGCACATACTTGAGAATTAGCACCACCAGCTGTTTATCTCCATGAACCGACTCCTGATATTCACACATCTGCGGTGGATGGAAAGGCAAATCTTCTGGAAATTCATTTCAAATCTGCACAATATTTAGATGGAAGCCTGGTTTATAACTGTTTAGCAACACTGTGTGTTGAATTTTGATGTGAGTATGCATCTCTTAAATTATTATTGCTGACAAAAGTTTAACAACAAAACCAAGAACTACATTACTGGTAGAAGGCACAGACACAATCCTGATGTCAGCACTGTCCACTCCTGAGCTGCACCTACAGATTCTGTTCATAAAAATCACAAACTGAACAGGAGAAATGACATCGCCTTGGCAAAGCCCAACTACTGAGAACACTCTTTGTACTAAAAATTATGTCAGGCCACTTGTTGGCAGAAATGTCAACTAGACATCATTTTTCATTAGTGGACTAAAGCAAAGAAGTCTTGTTCTAAATCTGCATGTTTATATTAAAAGTATCTGAGCTGCCTGCTTTAATCCATTTTTTTTTTTTTTTGAAAATGATTAAACTTCACTCGCTCATGGGAACATGACTGTCAGAGAGAGTCACGGAGAGGTCATTACAGTATGATTCATCTAAGTATGTGCACAGAAAAATTCACACTTATTTTATTCACTTATCTATTTCAATTTCTGTGCTATTTAGATAGTGAGAGCTGGACAGAGACAGGGAAGACAGGGGAGTGAGGTGATGACATGCAGCCAAGGGCCCGGCCTGGAATCCAACCAGGGCTGCTGTAGTGAGGAATCAGCTTTAATACAGGCACTGAAAAGCTATGTGTATATACAGACAGCACAGGAAACAATATCTGTAACACCAGACTCAAACTGTGTGTGTGTGTGTGTGTGTGTGTGTGTGTGTGTGTGTGTGTGTGTGTGGTGTGCTTACTCAGGCAGGGCTCTCCTGATGATGCTGTGAACTTGTTTATAGACGTCCAGTTTGGACAGACAGCTGCACTGTGTGTGGTTGGCCACACTGATGGTCACCGGCTTGGTGCCCTGGGTGATCGGCACTGTGATCTCAAACAGCTGCAGAAAGAACAAAACAGAGAAAAATCAGTGAGAGACATAGACGTGATTCAAGACAAGGTGTTAGAAGCATAGTGAAGTGCACCGTGAGGAATGGCTTTGCACTCTGTGTTTTTGCCAAGGCAATCTGCAACACATGCAAATGACTGCAGTAGCATGCTGTTGCCATAATCTAAACCAAACTTTTCTGTGTCTAGTGGTTGAAGAATGAATAACAAAAGTGAAGCAGATGAACAAAACAAGAATTGCTGTCCAAACCCCACATTCTTCTATGATTTTCTATTTTAACCAAAAAGATTTTCTGGATTTTCGCTAACTACAGAAAAATGAAACCAGTTTAATGGTCACTGGACTACACAGCAAAAATGGTGTATCAGAAATAGTGCATTGTTCAAATGTCTGCTCCACCAAAAAAGACAAAATTGTCGACAAAAAAAAAGAAATGTCAGACATTCAACACAAGTTGTCCTTGATGGCAGCTGCTGTATGGCCTACTGGACGTCGTTTCTCTATGGGTGATCCCATTAGTTTCTCAGTGGTACTATTTTACTTCAGCTGTCACAGAAAGACCCCTGTTCTACCTGAGCAGACTGAACACTCCATCTGCTGTTACATGGAGGGTGATGTGAAACTGTCTCTCAGGCCAGACCCACATCAGTCATCTGGTCAAAGAGGGTTCTTTCTGATCACAGTAATGATCAGTTTGGACAAATGCAAGACAAAATAAAACAGAGCTGATTTAGCTTTTTGCTTTGCACAACTCTTTTTCCAAAAAAGTTGGGGCGCTGTGCAAAACATAGAAACAGAATGTGATGATGTGGAAAACATTGGCCTTGGCAGTTTTATTTCGAAGTCGACTTTGGCAAGGTACCACTCCCAATGCTGTGTATGAGTTGGTGTCTGAGTGATAAAGCTTGTAATGAGCAGGTGGCTTAGCGTGTGTGAATGGGTGAATGCAGACTTATAAATACAGTCCATTTACCATCTGTGAAGGCACCATTAATGAACCATGTATACAGGTTTTGGAGCAACATATGCTGCAAAGTAGATGATGCCTTTTTCAGGGAAGGCCTTGCAAGACAATGCCAAACCACATTCTGCACTTATTCCAACAGCATGGCTCTCAGCTAAAAGAGTCCGGCTGCTAAACTGGCCTGTCTGCAGTGCTGACTTGTCACCCATTTAAAACTGTCTGGTTCAATATGAAACATAGAATATCACAGAGGGACTCCAAACTGTTGAATAGCTGAAATTGTACATCAAGCAAGAATGGGAAAACATTCAACTTTCAGAATGACAGCGATGCGTCTCCTCAGTTCCCAAAAGCTTACAGAGTGCTGAAAGAAGAGGTGATGCAACAGATGCATGCATGAAATTCTCTAAATGAGGACAGAATTTTCAAAAACAGTGACACTTCTCTCTTTCATCATCTGATATGTTGTCTTTGTACTATTTTCAGTTGAACATGGGGTTTCAGTATTTTGCAAATCATCACATTCTGTTTCTATTTACATTCTACACAGTGTCCAAAGTCTTTTGGAAACAGTGTTTCAACCCATTGTGTTCCTGTCTGCCTGATGAATAAATGTAATATTCACTCTGATTTTACATCAGTAACATACTGTATCTGGTTGTTGAGATGATTATTTATTTTGATTTTTTACTTACTTCACCTGGTGATATGTTTATGGTCTCCATGTTAGCAGGATATGTCATTCAACTTGATTAAGTAGTAATACTATATGTCAGGGCTGTGTTATTGCCAGCTTGTATTGCAGTTATTCTGCTTTCTAGTGGCCACAAACCCATTAATGCAGTTTATGCTCTTTGGACTTTTTACATGAAAGTGTCACAATATATAAATATCCTCTAAATCCATTCAGTATGAGTCCCAGAGCTCACTGCAACTGTTTTCTTCAGTGAATAAAGACAGTTCAATACAAAAAGCCACTATTTCACACACTCTTTTAACAAGGTCCCCTCAACAAGGACCCCTCAACTTGGAGCTCAACCAAAATCTAGAATTAGTGGGAAGAACATTTTAAAGTGAAAACAATGAGAATGTGAATGATTGCCACTTGAAATATAAAAAATAAGGAGTTGGGCTTGGGTTTTCACATGGCACTGATGGAGATACTGACACAGGACTGTTGTACAGAATAGAACAGAGACCCTGAGAGCAGCTTCCCTCTTTCACTCTCAGAGTTGAACAGCATGAATAGAAACTAATTTGTCTCAATGACTCCTTTTCAAGACTTAAACTGTCTCTCTCCCTCTCATCCTAATTGGGATATCATTAAAGCTGACCTCAGTCTTTTTGACCTGGTGAGTGCTCACCATGGTTACAGAACACATGCATATAAAGAGAGCTCTTTGAGATCATGGTGACTGCCACTGGGTTGAAAAGTTTACCTGCACACATTTCCTAAATTTGTGGTAATGTTTTGGCGTGTAAAATTCTTCATTCTAAGGCTTCCTATTGCTGACTATAACCAAGGCCCTGGTGTTCAAAGAGACAGACTTCCAGCCGAAGATGGAACCTTTCCATACTGCTCAGTGTTGTGTGTCATGCAGCAACAGACTGTAAAAGCATACATGATAACACACTGCAAGTAACCATCATGGCACTCCTGTAGTTTGGTGGGGTATTTGCTGAAGCTGTCAATAAGAGCATTCACATCTGAGTTCTTTTGAATGCAGTGCTGTTAAACACTGGGCTGCTGTGTGTATGGAAAGCAACTGAGTTCTTCCTGCTACTGAACTACTATTGGTTGAAGGCCCCAACAAACAAATGACTAAGTTGTACCATGTATTCGCTTGCCACAAATTTCAGTTGAGGAAATTTAGTTAAATAATCAAGGTATTACGATTCATTTATTGCAATTTTACAACAGGGTTGCACAATGGAATATCAGCTGTAGCTCCTTCATGCTACATGGAGTATATATACAAATATCAAAATTAGAATTAAATGTAAATAAAATAGTATATAAAGTTGCTTATATACATATACTTATATACAGGATATATACACATATGCAGCCAGAAAGTATTTAAAGAATGTGCAATGCTATTATTAAGCTATTTTTTTATGGTGTGGAGGATGAATTGAGTCTCACTGTAGAGCCCTCCTGTCCTGAGCTGTGCACAAACCATGCCAATTTGTAATGTTTCCAGTCAGGAAGCTTTCTATTGCTCCTCTATAAAAGCTGACAAGAAATTGGCATGGGAATATTGCCTTCTTACGTTTCCTTAAGAATGCTTTCTTAACCAGGGTGGAGATGTGAGATGTCCATGACAGGTTTTCTGCGATGCTGATTCCCAGGAACCAAAAACTCTCCACCTGCTCCACATTAGTGATTAGGTTCAAAAGGCCTCAAGAATTTTTTCTTTCTTTTTTTTTTTTTTTTTTTGGCCTTTTCAACATACACAAACAAGAATCCAACACCGACAATGACTCATATCTAAAACAAACAGCAAATCAAACAATACCAAAAATCAAACAAACAAGATAGAATGACAATTTGATTTGGTAACCTTTCCTTGCTCTCAGTCCTCAGGACACAGTTGCTGAGAAGGTTGACCACATGGCATTACTTATCCAGAGAGCCTATATTAATGTAAATGCCTCTTTCAGGTAGTTTCAACAGTCACATTAGTCCAGTCTTGAATGATTAGATCATTATCTCTCCATTTACACCAAATGTACTTTTGAGCAACAACAAAAGCTACAGACAGCTATCTGTTTGTTAACTACTGCCAACTCCAGTTTGCTGTTGATTAGGAAATCTAGCACAGACACACTGTATTTACATGTCCTGGACACTCCAACTAGTTTTAGCCACAGTCTTGATATCAAGTTTGTTAGTGGTAGAATTACCATAGCTTGGCTTGAGTTGAGGCAGTGTAGGAAAGTACATAAGTTCAAGCAGACAGTTGTGTTGTCCAATCTGCAGTCACCCCTCCTGAATATAAAGCAGTTTTCAATACTCACTATCCCTATAGTCATGTTGCTTTGCGTGCCTCTTCTACCTCTGCCGACAGTTATAAGAGACTCCATTACCCACAGTGTTAGACTACTATTGCCACTCACTATTTACTGTCTACCCTGGGCTGTTTCTGACATAGAGGTTTCTCCGAGGGTGCTGGCATCACAGAGGGACGAGCAGGCCCAGGCACACACCACCATTAGCTTCAGCTGTATTGCAGTCAGTGTTGGATTAATAATGTGGACATGAAGCACTCAGAAATCTCAAAACACAGCCTAGTCAGGATGCTGGAGTTTGCCACAAAGATGAGTCAGCATCAATTAGTTGTCTCTGGTTCCCTACCTTCAGTACCTGTGAGGGGTAATTACCACTGGCTGGCTGCTTATTGTAGTAAGTAGGGATTTGTTTTTGTCAATAACTGACCTTCTGGAGCTGCCACAAATCACAAAAATCTGACTGTCATTCCTACTACTGATGAAGTGTTCCACAAAGCAGTTGATAAAGTCTTACAATAATGTGGTAATGTGTGTTTGTATCTGTTTTTATCTGTTCATATGTGCTACTGGACACCCGAATTACCCCTCATGGGGATAAATTAAGTATCTATCTATCTATCTATCTATCTATCTTACAAAACAAAAAATCTAAGGTAATGACAATTGAATCCCCACACTGTGGTGTGTGCAGGCCATGGAAGTTTCCCAATGACAAAATAAGCCATCCTGTCTGATTAATACATCATCCACTGGTAGCGCTACAGATTGGCCTACTAACTAAAACTGCAGCCCAGACAAGACCCTCAAACTTGGTTTCATAAATATCAGATCACTGTCTACCAAAGCCTCACAGATTCTTCAGCACAGCCTTGATACGACTGGTCTGTGTGGAATTTGGCTGAAACCAAATGGTTTCTGACTATTAAATGATGCTTTCCCACCTGACTGCACAAACATATCATATGTCACTAGTTTCATTTGAAATGAAGTTACTTGCTGACTAGCTTTATCAGATGCATTTTCCCTGCTTGCACGTCTCATGCAATGGATACTCTTTCATTTCAATCTCTGCAGCTGTCTGCACTGGCTCTGTGCTGGCATCACATTTTAGCTGAGTCTTATGGGTGTCACTGCAACTTGAAGTGTTTATGTGTTTATGTCAGATTTCAAGTTTATTTTTAACAATGTGCAAGTAGATGCTCAATAAATATATCTATTCATATTTTGCAACCAAAATTGTTAAATTAGAGGCCTGCTTTGTCTGCTGTGTAAAAACTGGATGTTGTAATTTAAAAATCACTAAGACCGTTTTATTTATTTATTTATTTATTTATTTATTTTTTCACTTACACAACATACCTAAAATTAGGTATTTTCTGTCCTTGGCTGATGCAGAGATCCAAATTCATGCCTTTGTTTCATTTGGATTTGATTATTGTAAAGGTTTGCGTGTCAAGCCGAACTCAAAGTATTCAAATGGTTCAAACACTGCATGTAGAGTCTTTATCACACCAGGAAAATTTGACCATATTACACCACTTTCAGCTCCCCTTCATTGGCTCCCTGTCCATGGCCTTTTCATATCATGTTCCTTTTCTCTGGAATAATCCTTCTGCTAATATCAGACAAACTGACTGTTGAGGCTTTTATATCCAAATTCAGAACTCATCTTTTCCCCCTAACATTCAGTTAACTGCTTATTTTTTATCTACATGCCAATGAGAATACTGTAAATTTTCTGAAAACCACTGCATCTCACTTACCTTTATTTTGTGTCCCACAAGCACAGTTGTGTGTGTGTGTGTGTGTGTGTGTGCGTGTGCGTGTGTGTGTGTGTGTGTGTGTGTGTGTGTGTGTGTGTGTGTGTCTCTCTCTCTCATTTCTCCACCTTCTCTTCTCTTTTCACCTAAGTTTCTCTTGCTGTCTTGACTTTCCTGGCTGTCGCTGCCTCATTCCAGATGTCTGGATGTGGATCTCCGTCCTCCATGAGATTTGGCGTCTCGTCTTGTCTTGCTTCATTGTCTGCATCCTGTCCTTGTCTTTCTCTCCCTCTGTGTGTGAATGGTTTGCTTGAGTTTCACTCTTGTTTGTGTAGTGTATCCTTTTCCAGGTCTCCATGGTAGAGAGGAGGTCATGTGGCACAGGTCTGTTTGGCAACACCTGAAGTTGCTCAATGTTCTTCCAGATCATATTCTTCATATGATAACAGCTTATCTATAACTGTTTCATCTTGTTAATCCATACTGTGATTTTACTATGTTGCTCTATTCTGCAAAACATTTATTATTTCTCGGATCCCTCCTCGATTGCTCTTCCTGAGGTTTCTTCCATTTTCTCCCTGTTAGAGGAGTCTTTGGGGTGAGTTTGCCCTTATCCATATCAAGGGTCCAAGGATAGAGGGTGCCTTATGCTGAATAGACTGTTGCAAGGCATTTCAAGGCTATGGACACCACAGAGGCGTAAGCCCCATCAATCAAATAACTTGACACATCTTACTGATCTAGGTTCAGCTTCTCTCCTTTTTCATACAGTCACAATATGACCAGTCCACTCAGCCTCTCTGTCCCACCACAACTATTCCACTAAGCCTCACATGACAACTAGTGTGACTGGGTCAGTTAAAAAGGGGTTGACTGACAGAATCTCCCCATGCTTAAATGATAGCAGTGTTAATGAGATGAAGAGAATCTGTCAAGCAGCTGAAACAAAATGGAGGAAAACTTGGCTCTCAGTTCATTGTAATATATACAAAGAAGGCATGGCTGTCTGTAACAAAGCAATATGTCTGGTAAGAAAGGATTACTTTTCCAAGATTATTACAGAGAATGCTGGTATCTCTAGACCAGGCATGTCAAACTCATTCCACAAAGGGCCGTGTGGCTGCAAGTTTTTCCTCCAACCAGTTAAGAGCACGCAAGTCTGACTGATCAGCTGTCTGAAGACTGAGATCAGCCAATGAAATGAGTCAAGTCTGGTGTGCTGCTGCTTGGTGGGAAAGAAAACCTTCAGCCACTCGGCCCTTTGTGGAATGAGTTTGACGTCCCTGCTCTAGACTGTTATTTTGCACTATTGATGAGCTACTAAACAATGTCCCAACCTGTCCATTGTTCTCTGCATCAAACTGTGACTAAGTGCATAATTTGATATGATTGATCATGATATCTTAATCAATCATCTTGAACAGTTGGTTGGTTTTTCTGACTGTGTGTTAAACTGCTTTAAAACATACATTAATGGGAGAAAGTTTCACATCAATCATGAAGATCATGTGTCTGAGGAACATGACATCTGTTTTGGGGTTGCACAAGGAGGCTGCTTTAGCCCATTACTGTTCTCACGATACATGCTGCCACTTGGTGACATCATTAAAGAGCACAATGTATGTTTCCATAGTTATGCAGATGACACACAACTTTACATCTGTGCTGAACCAAATGATGCTGCAGCTATGGACTCCATTACTGACTGTCTTTTGGCAATAAATAAATGGATGAGCAATAATATCTTGAAGTTACTTGAGGTAAACTCTAAAATAAAAAGAGATATGCTGTTTAATAAAATGGGGAAACTAACTCCCGGGATTAAATTTGAGGTTAAATCTTGGTGTTATCATTGATTCAGATCTAAGATTAAAGTCCCATATCAACAAGGTGCTGAAAACTTTTTCCACCTTAGAAACAGCTAAAGTATGACCATTTATAAATCAAAAAAATAAAAAGCTGTTTCATGCCTTTATTTCAAAACAACTTAATTGCCGGAATTTACTATTTGCTGGTCACGTACTGGGTGATGATTTAAATGTGAAGGTATAATAATGCTAAGCATGACTACAACCCATAATGATTGCATACTACATTTTTTGGCATTATTGTGTATTTATGTGCCTATTGCATATATATATATATATATATATATATATATATATATATATACACACACACACACACACACACACACACACACACACACACATATATATAACTATTGTTTTTTTTTATGAGGAAAATCTGAAAACCCTGTGATATTGTACTTGTAATCTATAAAGTGGGCATAATCCTGCATGACAATAATACACAAAGCACACATTTGTTGTAAATGTGTGTTTACGTTCCCAGACTCCCTTCAAAAATCTTTTTTATTTTATTTGTAAGTTGTTGAATTAGAAGACACTTAATAAACTTTGTGAAATGCTGTCCATATTATATCTGTTATATCTTATTGTGCCTTTTTTGTCCCTTTTTTCGGCAAATCCTGCTCACTGTCTTTGCTTTCTTCATTTTTCTTTTGGCAGCGCCAGAGGAATACTTGCTTTTTGATGCACCATTATGCTGTACTTTACTAGTATAGTGATTGATTGGACGTTTGCTGGAGCACCTGTGCCAATCAAAACCATCCACTGACATGATCTATCCATTGGGGGCCGGGGGGTATTTGGCTAGTTTTGATTGGCTTTCTGTCTCCGAACAAGGGATTTTTGGGGCCCCACGCATTTGTATATTCAGGGTATAGGGCGAGTCAGCACATTTCCTGTTTAAATTTGTTGTTTAAAGTGTAAGGTAAAGTAAAGTTGAAATTTTGAGAGGATGGTTTCATAAAATGGTCATAGTGGAAATGGTTTTCCTCTGAGATGCATGACGGTGCTCACTAAATTTCATGCCAGACAACCTTTTTTTGAGTACAAATTAGACATTTTGGGCTGATGATGGGTACTAAAGGAATGGATAGATGGTTGTAAAAAACATTAGAATTAATTGTCTTGGGATCCTGAAAACACACACCAAAGTTCTTTGTCATCTTGCCATTAGTTGTCAAGAAGGACAGACCAGCCAACATTGCCATTGCTGGGCTCAAAAAGTGGGACTAGAGGGGCTAAAAAAGGGGAAAATATCTAATATAGCAGATATGTGAGGTATAAAGGCTAACATGGCCAACAATGACTAAACCATAACACATTAGGCACAATACAAAAGAGTGAAAAAAGGAATACACTAAGGTGTTGAAGATAAAGTGGCACACAAACATCTGCAGAGTGAAAATCCAGTGCAGGTGGGGAACTGAGCTCGTATGCAAAGAACCACCAGACAGACATAAATGCTTAAAGAGACTTACAGTCAGCCAAATCGTAAATTACACAGTGTAGCACAACCTCTATTACCTGCTAAGTGTCGAAATCTGCCAGCTGTTTCAAGGCACTAACACATTTGACTCTTCACCTTTCCATATGTCCATTTTAAGACAAATTATTTGCAATCACTTTCAGAAAGTCATTAGAATTCACTTGAACTCTAAATGGGCTATCTAGTCTGCCATAATTTGAATGATTTACTGCATTTCGTATGTTAATCTCCAACTCTGTCCTCAGACTCCAGCCAAAAACAGCAGGAAAAACTAGCAGAGTGAAAGAATGTCTTTTGAAACCTCAAAACGACTGTGGCTCAGCTACCACAGTGCTGATGCCAGGAGAAAGCCTCTCATCTTCAACCTCAGCCTCCTTTCTTCTTACCTCAACTGAAGTGTGGCAAGCTTCATGAATTTTCTTGATTATGTGGTCCAAGAACCATTCAAACCCTGTTGTCCAATTTTCAAAATACAAAATAAGGCTGCCTTTTTAATATACTTTAACTGACTTTTTTGACTGACGACATGTTCTTTCAATACACCAGTCAAACACCCTGCCCCTCTAAATCTCACTGATACACACTGCTTAACAGCCATCTCTATCCTCCCAGTCAAAAGATAAAACTACAAATAAAAGCTATCACTTGATATTTTCATGCAGTATCTAAAGTAGCTAAAATATACAAAAAACACATTATTCTCGCTACTACGCTACACTAGTCTTGTTCTCATCCATCTTACACATTAACCATTTATAATGCAGCATAGATTCTTTTAAATACATGGGAAAGTATTCCTCTTTACTTCCCACAAACAATGAAATGTTATGATGAAGCATACATTATCATAGATGCATTGATAACTATTTTAGAGTACTACGTCTCCTTAATACGGTTAATTGCTGAAAGGTGTATAGGTTGTTATAGGCATGTTAGCATGAACCGTATATCAAATAACACTAGTACACTCGCACACAAACACTCATGTCTATGAAAATCCAAAAATGGATTTGCGCATGTAGGTCTACAAACACACACATACACAGCCAAACACACAGCTGCATTCAGTAGACTTCCTGCTCTGATTGAAACCAGCTTTGACAAATCATATAACAAAAGAGCTATCAGCTCAGGCTGCCACTGCCAGTTCATTAAGTTAACACTTATAGGAAATGAATAAAGCAGCTGAGCTGAAACAATAAGCCATCACACACAGAATAAGCCAGTCCATTAACAACAGCTACCTGGAAATGAACTAACCCTCTGAAAGAATGTACCCTCTGTTAGCTTTCCAGAGTGTAGCTGAGTGGTGATTGAGGTGTACATAAATACCTCGAAGATACACTGTGTCACAAGGAGCTGGACTGACTGTGTAATTTAAAGCTGCAACAGGTGGTCATGATGCCATTTTCATCAGGTACTTTGACCTTACAAAACAGGTACACAGCCTATTGCTGTACAGATTGCAAGTTCATACAGTAAAATAATTTTACTGCAAGCATCACTTTCATCACCTAATGAAAATAATGTATATGGCCTGTCCATATCATTCATTTTTACTGGCATTTTTCCTTACAGTATTTGGAGTACTGGCATCATTGTGTATGTGTACAATGTTTTCATTAATCACACAAAACAACAGGCAAGACATAATAGCAAAGACACATATGTTATAATGTAATATAAGTTACTATAGTTGCATTGATGTCACTATGTCCTAAAGTGACTGTGTGCATTATTATCTGCTTAGGAATTTTACCAGAAAAACAATATGAAGACTGAGGAGGGAAGTCTTTTGTTCCCTGATTGACAGCATATATTTTTTCCATGATAAACAGTCAAAAGAAACTGATGAGGGGAGGCACTGTGTTCAAACAATGAATGAATTTAGGCCATAATTGTCACAGCCTCTAAAACACACACCTTTAACGTACTTTAATGTGCTCTCTCTAACAACGCTGTGTATCCAAGTGCACCACTGTGTCAAGTAAGCTTGGCCACAAAATTTCACAGAATTGTCATGAAAGTGTGATGCAGTTTCCCATTACATTATCACACACATTGTGTAATGCATCTCCATCATGTGCATAGTTGTGCACAGGACTCTCTGTAATGTTTTTGAGGCATGTCCTCACTGTGTGCTCATGTTTTGCCCTCAGCTCCTCATCCAGCTGCAGGAAGACGTCATAGTGGGCCATCATCTTCTTCAGAAAATATTTATAGAAAACATGTGTTGTGATATCCATCCAAGGTTTTATGAAACAGTGCTTTGGGTCAACAGCAAGCAGCAGCACTTACTGTACACCAAAATAAATTCTGCATCTCATCCAAGACATCAACATCAAATTACTGCTCACATGCCTTAGCTATTTCACGCCAGATGTCATCAGTGTCTGTTGGAGGTTTGTGCTATACTGAGTGATAGTTTTCATAACAGCGGTTTTCAATCATGAAGCCAATCTGTTTATGTACCCTGGATGGCAGGTCTCTCAGCTGTTGCTCATTGCTCCCAAAAGAAGATGATGTCCATCTATTTCTTTAATATTTATACACAGTATAGGCAGTTAATCTAAAGAGAATCCAAGCATTACGTCCCCAGGTTCATATTAGGTTATTCTCATGGCAGAAATGTATGTACAAAAAAAATTTCAGATGATTTAAGTGCAAATCGCTTGATCTCTTATCCCCAGAGCAAACTTAAATTTATGTTAAAAAAAAAAAAAAAAAATTCAAATGATTTCAAAACATCATTTTTCATTTCATGGTGTGTTTAAATGCCCATAAATGTGTTTTTTATGAGGATTGTGTAAAATGAAATTCCTTCTGTGGAAGTCGTGTTTACATAGGAGTAAGATGACCTGGCTCAAAAGCATGTTAACTGGGAATCAACCCAACAACGCTGCCTGTCGAACCCTTTGCTTCTGTTTTCAATATGCACTTGCTTCTTTTGTTAACAGTATTTTATTGAGTAGCCATCTGTGCCTGCTTGAATATGTGCTCAACAATAAAACATCTCATCACCATACGTCTTTCATCACATTCAGTAGAAGTCACTTCATGGTTTGGATCTGTTCCAAACATTACCACACTTTCACTATGTAGACCATATAATACTTCCTTTTTAACTATTCTTGGCCACTCTGGATGTCTCTATAACAGGATGGAGGTAATGAAATACATAGGTGCCTTCATGGTCCATAATTTGGAAATACAGAATAGAAAACATATGTTTGTGATGCATGAGAAGGACTTCTTTTCATAATATATGTTCACCATAGAAATATATTCCTACTTTCTGTCTCGTCCCTTATGCTGGATCTACACTGCATTTACATTTTTAGCCATGCTGGGTTCTGTGGATGGCAATGTGTTTGTTCCAGACTGAAATGTCCCCATCAAATTTTATTTACTTTTCACCTCGCACCATCATCAGGTCAGAAACTATGACCAAATAAGTCAAGTTATGGTCAAATAACACCTGAGGTGTGTATAGGTAGTCATAATGTATTATAAGCTGCATCAGTCAACCTCTATAGCTAGTCAAGAGCCTCCACAAGACACTTGAAGTTATAATTCATTATAAGTCACATTTATAGTGTTTTCATGACTGTTGATATTGTGCATCAGAAAGCATTAAGTGTGTTTCTGAGTGCAGTCATGAAGCATTATGAATGCATAATAGTTCACTATGAATGTCACTAGAGAGGCAAAAAATGTAAAGATTGTCTTAAGGGTGGTCGTGTTTGGCAGCTTGTGCACTGCTTACAATGGAGTAAGTTCATCCACTGCAGAAGATGAATGAGCTGTCTCTGAGTGACCCATAATAACTGCTTTCTGTATTAAGTTTGAGCAGCTACATCTGTTGGTTATCCCAGAGGATTACTGGTTCACAATATGGATTATGATATCATTGTATTTTAAGAGTCATCACATTTCTACACTTGGTCTTGTTTTGTCACTGAAGAACTACCATCTACTGGATTTTAACATTTATGCAATACATTCCACCAAGGCCAAATGTCCGATCTTTAACAAAAGTGAAAAATAATTTGTGCATCCGGCCCGTGATTTGATCCCCATAAAATCTATGGTCATGCTACACCTGTCCACTAAGTTTCATGAAAATCGGGCCAGTAGTTTTTCTGTAGTAAATAAATCAAACTGAAAGCATAACCTCCTTGGCAGAAGTAAATACCTGCTTTGGACCAGGAATGTCCACAGCATTATGATAATCTGGCCACAGCACCATTTGCGTTTTCATAAAATCAACTTGTTTTGTGCTGAAGCAGTCAGATCATCATAAAACCTATGCTGCAAAGTGCTCTCAGTAATGGGCTATTTACTATATTGACACAATATTAAAATCTCCAAATTAACTTTTGTGGCAAGTTTAAACAAGCTCAGTCAAATCATTTTTTAGCAGTGGTCACTGAACAGGACAACCTCAGAAAGAGACACTTACTGAGAGAGAAAACAAGCTATAAATGTCAATGTGACCACACACAAATACACACAGTAGTCGTCTGGTCAGACCACATAACAAGGCAATTAAAAAGCACTGCATGTCAGGAACTCCCTCTCTTTAACCACAATTGTACTTTGGAGACCAGTAGACACACACACACACACACACACACACACACACACACACACACACACACAAAAAAAAAAAAAACAGACACACACATTTGTACTTTCATTCTTGTGAAGACATTCATGCAGCTAATGCAATCCCCAGCCAACCCTACCTTACCCTAACCTTAACCTCTCAACTGAATACTAAACCTAACCCTAACATAAACCTCATTCTGACCTCACCCTTTAAAGTCTGAACCCTCAAACAGCCTGTTGATGGTTTGTCCATAGGTGAGGACTGGCAAACATGTCCTCACCAGCTCCTGCTTTCCCTGTCTGTAGTCTTTTGTCTCACACACACACGCGCGTACTTGTAAAAAGCCATATCAGAAACTCATCTAGATGGCCATGAAATTATCATTTTTTGCAGGGGAAGTCAGGCTTTACAAATCCCCTACCCCTGTTACAACAGCCATAACCTTGTTTACATGACAGCTAAGACACCAGCTTACTGGAGAAAGATGTCAGCAATGCTGTTTATTAAGTACACTGAAACACAGTAAGAATGGCAGATTCTCACAAGTTTTGGAACAGACACTCAGTTTTTGGTACAGCACACCAGGTACACCAGAATAACAGCCAGAATAGGTAAGTATGTTAACATGGTAATATTAGCATTCCACTACAAAAGCATGTTAGCTGAGCCTGACAAAACTGAGCCTGAGATTCCTTCAAATGCCTCTGTAGAAAGAGAACAAACCCTTTGCAATCATCTAGCCAACAACTGAAAAATGTAGGTAGCCATGCATACTTTGCGGCATAATTGCTTGGCGTCACACTTCCGGTACACTACAAATTGAAAGAGACCAAGAGGACACAAGTACACTTTTAAGCCTGTTAATGAGTTAATGGACTGAGTCATACTGTTCTCTAAACAGCGGGCAAATGGGGTGGCATTTTCTGGTAACATTAGCTATAGTACAGGCCAGGAAAAATAGAGTATATCTGAAACAAATAGGTCCAGGTTGAAAACCTGACAACAGTAATAAATGGATACCTTCATTCTATCAGTTAAGTATTACACCACTGCTAGTTTTGGTAACAGTAGCTCTCTCATTCATTCATATGCGACATTGGAATGATCAGGTCACAGCACTCTAAAAAACAGGTTGAAAGCAAATAATAACGAAGACAGAAATACAGCTAAAACTTTGAGCCAAAGCATTGGAATTTTCTCATGGAGATTTTGGTTGTTCCAAACTTCTGAGAGAAGAAAAAGAATGTGCTTACAGTTTTGCTGAGGTAACCAGTGGAGATATTCCTGCATTGTTTGTCTTCAGAGTGGCAGCATCCTCCACATCTGTAGACGGACACACATGGTGGTTTATAGAAGATGTTGGTGGGAGCCCCAAACTCCCTGCCCACGTCGACACACACTTCCCTGGGCATGCACTGAGTCTTCCTCCACTCCAACTCTATACCTGCATACACACAGAAAGTCAGACAAACACCACAGCCATGCAGCAGGTATGTTTTTTCTCAGCTGCTGTACTCATGGATGGTAATACATGAAAGCAGAGAGGACACTCATCTGACACACAACAGGAATTTCAGATTTTTAACCAAGTGTACAACTTGGGTCTAGTCTGAGGTCATTACCAAACTCAGGACATCCAGGTGGAGCCAATGTGATTGGCTTCAACTGATTATAGTTTAAATGGATTCTTAATATAGCATCTCCATTAAAGGGCTTGCATGTATATTCACAAACATACCAAAACTAAAATTGTCTGAGCAAACTATGTACAGAAAATATGATTATACTTTGAGCAGAGCAAAAGAGAGCCACCAGAAGTTGCGTGTACAGTCACCTTTTGCCACTTGTTAGCATCAACCACAATAATCTCAATAACAGTTGCTCGTTTCTGCTGAGAGGTACTGGTATTATTGGGTCATCTCCATTCTAACATTGATTCAGCAAGCTAGTTATCAGGGAAGTAGTTGTTTATTAGAAGTGTGAAATTGTTTGCTGGTCTTAATGCATTAATGTCACAGATGTCAGCTGCCGGTCAAGGACCTCTTCATGCATGTAGCAAGAGAGCTCTGAGGACAAGGTTTACCATAAGGATAAGCAAGCATAAAAATAGACTAAGTTGTCACCTGAGCATGAGCTCCTTAAGCTCACATCTGTAAAAGCACTAGTACAGCTGAATTATAGTCATGACTTTTTAACCTTATTGAACCTTTTCTTAGACAACTGAAAATATGTCAAAGACCTATTACATCTATTTAATGTGTGCAAATACTTTGCACGTAGGGCATTGATGAAATGATACTAAATGGGCAATATATGCAGTTGTTAAGTATCCTATTCAAATGCATCTGTTGAACTGTCTCATATTAATGCTCGTTTCATAGAATTTGGCAGTGTGTATTTTCATGGTGAAACATGTTCTTCACATTAACTCAGTTAAAGACAAACTCAATCATATGCTGTGAGTACTTAGTCTCTCAGCATGTTGCTTTTATTTCAAAACAGGAGCACTGATTATCTGAGATAACTGCATCCACATTTTACATTTCAGTCTGAGACAAAAAAAAGAAAAGAAAAAAAAAAGCTGAGCTTGATGTGAATTAACAAAATAATGTGATGCATATGGGTCTCTGAGTCTGAGGGAGATGAGTTGCAGTTACTTACAGTAAGTTCAGCTCCACTGTCCACTTTCAATTAAATGCTACCATTATAGTCTCCCTGCTAAGGACCTCAAAATGGTATTTGTGACCACAAAGTAAACTTTAACATCTTAAAGACCATTCTTCATTAGCTAATTCAAGTCTGGAAAATACTTACTTTTCAGGACATCCAAGTTGAGGTAGACAGCAGCAAATGTTGGCTCTTCTGTATCAGCCAGTGGCCTCAGTCGGCGAGGCTGTGGCCGCTGAGAGAGCTTAGAGGCTGAGGAAGCAGCAGCAGCAGAAAGTTTTGATCTGCATTTCAGAGTGGCCCAATATGAAGGATAGATGAGACTCATCAGTTCATCAACACTAGAGGCTGAACGCAACTTCTGCTCCATGTCTGGTTTTGGTGGAGAGTCCTGAAAGAGACAAGTGACACCTTCACTGAAAATACTGCTGTTATTACTCAACTTGAATTCTCAACTCTGAATGGCCAAGAAACCTGAAGAACACTTCACAAAGGCATTGTTTTGTCAGTCACAAGTAAGTCACAAATAGTCTCATGTCTTTGCTATACACTATACAAGTCATTATTTTAGCAGATTGAACATCATTTAATTTCTTAAGAAAATAATAATAAATGGTAAATGTAAAGAAATACTAATTACTTTTAAGTTTTTTCATTTATTACTATCAAATAAACCTCATAACAGAGTCCGATAATCTGGTAAACTTGGGTGTCACTTGAGTTCAAGTCATGGACACATTAATGCCTTTTCCTAATTGATTTCATGGTTTTCATGCATTTTGCATATCTCCTATGTACTCTGTACTGCTTGTGCTTTATTTATTTGGAGCATTGCCTCTTTTTTGAGGAGCGTTTTGAGTGCTTCAATCTCCAAATCTTAAAAATGTTGGAAATTATGCATATCTTAGTTGAAAAGCACTCTTTGTCACTGCAGCTTTCTTACTGCTGCAGACTGGAAGACCAGGGGGGATAATTAACAATAATATTGTAGAAATGCTTCTTTTTGCTGACCACTCAGAGCTATTTGATGTCACAGCAAGACATTTTCAGGACATTAACAACAACAATCAAACTTAGAAGAAGACTAGTGGGACACTTGAAGCACCAGGCATTTGCTTGTTAGTTTCTACTTTGTGACTTTGATTGTCTCGTCACATTTGCTGTTGATGTGACTGATACAGAACACATGTGACTGTGCCAACAATGTGATTGCTAACTGCCAAAAAAAACTGCAGGGGAGGAAGGATGGCAGTGTGCATGCTCATGGTGCTTTGGTTACATGAATAACCAACACGTGAATATACTACATATATGTGGCAATGTGTTTATCTGTGTGTGAAACACTGACTGAGACTCTCTCTTCAGAGGGCTTCATTGCTTCTCCCCCAGTGCATGTTGGAATGGCTCCTCTTCCCTCTTTGGATAGGTAGATTGATAACCTCCTCTGCCACTTTGAGGGTGCTGGTTTTCAGTAATTCGTTAAAAAGATACCTTTTATAAACAAACTAACTGAGAATTTAAAATGATTACAGTGACCAATACAGGCCACAAGGTAAGCATTACCACTGTTCATTATAGTTTGAAATGTGACATTCTGGTCATTTTTGCAATTAATTGAAAAGTAACCAAAACCGACATTATGAATCTCTAACAACATAATTTTATATTGATGCATTCCATAAATTCATTTCTTCATATAGGCTGATGCCTACCCCTGAAGTATAATAATGTATCTCTACAGGCCTAAATACACAAACAGACAGTTTTCTGCATGGGTTAATTTCAAAAGTGGAGTGGGTCCACTTGCAGTTAAGCAATATAATAAACCTTGCATGTCCAGTCTGAGAAAACAGACTCAGTTATTGAGATGAAAAAGAGGTGGTTCCATTGGAGACACAGAGACAGTGTGACTGCTCTCAGGAGAGGCAGATGTTCAGAGTGGAGTGACTCAGCTTAGCTATAAGCCAAGAATGTAACAGTAAATGTTTAGTATGAGCTACAGTTTGTCTCAGTTCGTTGAGAGCCAAGCTGAGCTTGGCTCATGTTTAGTGAGAGTTTAATGATGCAGCCCCAAAGTTAGCTGCAACTCCAGCCGTGGTGCTGTAGCAGTCCCCCCCTGTGCTTCCAGACCACAATCTGTACACTGGCAGGTCAAAGCAATCTGTCAAATAAGAGGTTGTTAAAATAATGTCACTCTGCACCCAAAAACATCCTCCTGATGGAAATAAGTAGTATTTTGTCTATTTTCGTAAAAAAGGGTAATAAGAGCTTCAATTTGAGGACAAGAATCCTTGAGCAAAAACATATTTTATAATAAGATATCATTTATCAGTCATTACCAAGGGAAATGGGACAATAACTTATACTGGTTTTAAGTGATGTTGCACAGGATGACGTTACGGCCAAGGACGAACACCACCAACCGTTTGTGGCGCCACTATCAGGTAAAAATGTCAGCTTGATCAACAATTCACTGTGGGCATTCATGATCACCAGTGGATGAATGCTTTCCTCTGGTGTCATCAAAGTCTATTGATCATTCATAGGAAATTTAAAGAGCACTCACATGCTGCCCAGGGCACATACCCATTTCATTTTAATGGACTCTTTCCTCCAGCACCACTGTCAGGACAAGCATGTGGTTTGTACTTTCCAACATTTTTAGATTTTGATGTAATGAACATTGCAGCCTGTCAGGGGCAACTAATGCTGAATTCTGTGTGATAACAGATAAGTACTAAACTTAAAACTGAACTTAAATACTTAAAGTACGACTGCAGTTTAAGTAGAATTTTTTTTGTCTCTGCCTTGGAACTAGCATGGAACAAGCTTTCAGTGGGTGGACGTGATGACAGGACAAATATCCACAAGCTGGCTCATATTAGACAAGAATCACAGGAATCAGATCACCTGACAGTTCATAAATTCATCTGATCCCATCTGACTCGTACACCCACCTACGCTCACACACCCAACCACACACACACACACACACACACACATATACACACGCACGCAACCACACACATACACAACAGCCCTGGGGGAGCAAGTGTCTGAGGTGTGAAAACAGGAGAGGAGAGCTGATACTGCTGTTTGAGAAATTCCTGTGGTACCTGGTCCTGCAACACACATACACTCATACAGCAACACATACGTTACATGTTAGAATGTTCCAGTAGGAAAAGAGAAGAAGTGAATGTTTTTATGCATTATGTCCCTACATACTGTAGCTCTGAGTTATTTTACTCTCATTATGTATAGCTAACAAGTATTTTCAATGTCTTTGCGGGTGAAAATCAGCTTTTAGAGGTAGTCTTAAGTCACAAGTCTTCATTAGCAGACGAGTAAAGATGTAAGTCATTTAGGGATCTGAAGACTGCTGATCACAGCCATTATTAAACCCTCTTCAATTTATTTTCTCATGCACTCTAGAGTGTCCTTAAAATCGTGAAAAAGGCGATGTAGTGCCATACAGCTAATCGTTCCTGTTTGTTTCTAGGATTTGAAACTGTTTCATCATGAATGCATCATGACTTTCTCTGTGCTGGAGCCCCACTGCATGCAGCTGGCACTGGCCTGAGTCTGCCACTGGACACAGCACTTGTTACACTATCTTGAAAAAAAAAAAAAATCCTTCAACCCAATTTAATTGCTTATAGTTCCACACACTCTGAATTGCTGTCCCCAGTTAGTGCTTCTTTGGCGGCCAGCCGGCTGGGATCCAGTTCCCAGCCATTTTCCAGCCACTGGGAGTCCCCCCTCCTCCTCCTGGGATGTGTCTAGATTCCACTGTAAACATGCCCATTCATTCAATTGCAGGGTGTTACGATGAGATGGCCCTTTCTTCACAGAAACACACTCACAAATAAACCAATGTGTGATGCCCACAGAACACTGCAGATTCATGTTTCCTTATTTAGGCCATGGTTTGGGGCAGAATCTTTCCCAGACTTAAAGTAGTCGCTGGAAGTAGATGTCAATAGTTTTTATTAATATAATATCAATGACTTTTAAGTTCAGCGCATCATTTTAGATACACTTCCCCAAAATCAGCTATATCGTTATTGTCAATATTTCCACACTGAATTGTTTTTCTCATCCATTCTGTATTGACAGTGACAGTGAAATAGGAGTTGATGCTCCATTCATAAAACCCAATTTTTCTTAAGTGGGTTTGAGTTCGTATCTGGGCAAATGCAGGGATCAGACTACAGAAATCTTCCCTGGCTTTGGAGATGTTTTTGTCATGGCTGAAGAATTACCAGCGTCGTGTCTATACCAGCGTAGTCTGACATGCTGAATGACCTGTTGGGCACGGTCTGGGATGCCCCACGACACCTCACAACACCCCAACGAAAAGACTAGCATGTCAGATTTTTTGCCTAGTATGACATCTCCCACATTATGTTCCTGAGTGTTGACCAATCAGGTGCTCTCTCCAGAGCGCAGTGAGGACAAACAAGGTGAAGAGGGATGCTGAGATTGCTGTTGTCAGGTGGGATAATGAAAAAAAAAGGAAAAGTTTGTTGAGCTGTGGCAACAGTACCCCAGATTATTTGACATTTCCTCGAGGGAGAAGGACCGAGTCAAAAAAGACAAATATTGGAAAAAATAGTTGAAACACATCATTAGCCAGGCCAGTAGCTGGCTGTGCTATCATAACATTATCCCCAGTCCTGAATGGAATATGTTTATCATTACTAATTCCAGATCAAACGTTAAAGTAGCCTGTTTGATGCAGCGAACACAGCAGTGCCTGCTCCTTGTAGAATAAATAATTAAAAGTATGGAAATAAAATTACTATGTGTGAAAGTAATTGTTATCCGGATGCGACCCAGTTGATCTACAAATAATGACAGAACGAGCACTGCATTTGCTTTTAATGTTATAATGCATCCACAGCTTCACCTGCCTCCCCGATGACTTCTGAACTTGTGCTGTGATTGTGAAATATGACATGCTGTAATTAGTCAGGGCCATACGTGTAGTCTTGACAGCTACCCGACCAAGACAGATGATGTGATACAGTGACCATCATCAAAGAACGTTGACAAAGAAAATCATGCAGTCTGATTCTGGCATAAGCGTTTGGCAGCTGGGAACCTGTTCGGATGACACCATGGCTCATTAAATGCCTACAAAAAGGTACAGTAGTCTGACATCAATAAACGCCTTTGTCACCCAGGGAGAAACTCCTCAGACTCCCTTCAGAAATCAGGATTTTTGTGACTTGATGACTTTGGGGAACTTTTTGAAACTCTGTCTTAAACGAATCCTTAATTATTTGTACCTTGTTGTAAATTCAGCCAAGTAAGTTATTGTAAGTTATATATTAATTACTTTATTTCATTTTTCAAACGGTTCTATTTTGGGGGGTGTTTTTTTTAGGCTTATGGTGCATAATAGAGGGCATAATCATCATAGGCTAACTACAGGCATCTCTCAGCCATCATAATAATTGTCATTATTACCATAATAACATGCACTTCAAATATGCTCTGAGTAGGAACCACATTTGTGGAATTTTGCTTCTGTGAGTTTGTGTTTGCATCAGTTTGGGCCAGTAATTAAGGCACCTAAAACAGGCTGCAGACTTTCACTACTCTGGCTCCTATTCAGCTGAAATGTGGGTCTTTTTTGCAAGTGTCTGACTCTTGGTTTTATGAAAAAGTATTGTGTTTATTTATAGATATGTTTTACTGTCCCTTGCAACTGATTTTACCAATTACACTACATTTATGAAAGAAGACAATTTCATTGGCAGTAAACATGTAAATTTTAATAAATATAGCAAACTGTAACCATAATCTGATCCTTTGGAATTCACACACTGTATTCACACAAGAGGTCACAAACAACAAAGAGAAACACAGAAAGAAGCAGTGTATTAAGTCATGTCTTTGTTGCTATAATAAACATTGTGTCAATTTGTTGTGGCGTGTTGTAGTACTGATGTGTTGATACTCTGATAAAATAAAATGGGCCTGGTCTCAGTCCGAAAGAATCAAATACCGGCACTTAGTCACACCCCTCTGCATTTAGCATCTGTATAAGACACATCAGGCTTTCAACTAAATCCGATGTAAACTCATCCGCAGATAATTTAGACCCCTCATAGTAACTGTAACGGCCGTCCAAAATTTTGGTCCAAAACCAAAAGTCTGAAGGCAGGTTTTACACCTGACACACCAGAAAAACTAAACAGTGAGGGGCATCTGTAGCTCAGGAAGTAGAGCAGTTGTCCACCAATCAGGAGGTCAGTGGTTCGATCCCTGGCCTCAGCAGTCCACATGCCGAAGTATCCTTGGGCAAGATAGCGAACCCCGAAACTGCCCCTGATGCTGTGCCGTCGGTGTGTGAATTCATATGTACGTCGCTTTGGACAAAAGCATCTGCAAAATGACTAATTGTAATTATCCTCTCTGCAAGCTGGCCAACAAATGCTGGACACTCAAACAGCCTGTGTATGTGACTTTAAGATAATAATAACTACTAATGTAATAATTTGGCTAGCAGAGAACATTTAACAACCAGTGTTTAGACTCCACTCAAAATTCATCTGATCATTCTTCTTTGACAGATGTATGGTAGTATTAGTGAATGTTATCTCACTTCCTGTCCTTCAGTACCATTAGATATATCCCACACAATCACTCCAACAGGAACAATATGACTGTTCGCTGCAAGCAAGGCCGTCTCTCACACACACACACACACACACACACACACACACACACACACACACACACACACACACGCTGACTGTCCTTTGTGTTAGAAGTCAGTCAAACAGACAGAGTGAAGCAGTCTATTGTATTTTATGGCCCGTGTAAGTCTGTTTACAGCCTCTGCAGAGATAACACACACTCTGCGAGAAACAATGTGTGTATTTATGTGTTTCTACATGCACATGCATGTTTTGTCTTTCCGTATGTGTCCTGTCTCAGTTTCCCCTGATTCTGTGTTTCTGCTTGTGTGTTTGGACTGGTGTTTTCACACACAAATATGCACACACACACACACACACACACACACACACACACACACACACACACACAGTCCCTTCACATGGGAAAAAGTTAGTTCTCTTCCGTCACATTGGCTCAAAGACGCTGAAACAAACAATTGAGAATAAAGCAGCTCTAAATAGGACACCGCTGTCACCTGACTGGAGTGACCACATTCACCACTTCAGTCCTTCCTGTTGTTGATGTTTCCTGGATGTTTCAAGGTTTGAAGCGTTGAAACTGTTTTGGAATGGCAACCCTGCTGAGACCGCCAGAGTAATCAGAACATCTTAATATGGTTGGCCGTATATTAAAGCCGCCCTACTGATGTTTTTGCTTTTCAACTTCAAACTGTGCATCTGCTAAATTGCTGCAATTTTCAAAAGCATGCTGAAAGTTTTCAGATCAATGTCCAAATGTAGAAGCATCCATTTGTAGTTCGTTTCAGTAAAACCACAAAAATGTACTTTGCAGATGATTGAACATCTCAGGCATCCATGAAGAAAAGAACACATTTATTTCTGTGTTATGTTCTGGTTGTGGGGTATTTCAGCACTGAGCAGGGAGCATTTTCAAAACTTCTTTGTTGTTGTTAGAAGCAATATTCATTAGCGGGAAAAGCACAGTTTGCTAAACTGACATAAAACCCAATACAGACAAACAATAAAACACAGACAGAATGAAAAGAAGCAGAACAATTGACCGAAGCTGCTGTTTACAGATGATGACAAACCACTATTAAACCCTTCTGATGATACACCAAATGTATCTTATTTCAAGAACACGAAGCAATGTGCTCCTCATCATCTCTAACACATGAAAGTAACATTACATGTTGTTGGAAAGTTGAACATCATATAATTACTATATTTCCAAGCCTTAAAAAAAAAAGATGTTGGCTGTCTAGACCTCATTGCTGTTGGATAATGTTTCTGCTCATTTCTTGCTGTCTGAGGAAAAGTGATGACAGAGACAACAGGTCTTTTGATCTATAGCAGAGGGTCTCCCCTACAGGTGCAGCAGTGCATTCGACAGCTCTGGGGAATGTTATACTGGAGATCATTTGCTGACAGTCCTTTGCTGCTTAATTTCAGTTTGTTTAAAACCAGATTAGAACTGTAACTGATCTTCCATGAATTAAAGTCCACGTCATTAATCATTATTTAACAAACCCATTTCCTTTGCCTATTTGTCGCATAAACTCTGCATGGACAAACAAAAAAAAAAAAAAAACACCTCAAGTGAGTGTAAATTGTATTTGCCAATATTGTGGATGATGTGTTGAATTTTGTTGCTTCCATCCAGATTGTCTTTTCCAGCTCAGATGGAATCAGGCTTTGCGTTCTTCTTTGCAAATAATTTCTTGACAATTAAGTCTGTAAACATTAAGCTCAGGGCTGCCGCTCTCTTTCTTTCTCCTTCTGTCTTTGTGTGCATCTCTGGGATTGCACTCAGTACAGAGAAAGATCATCTTGGCTTGGATTTTATCAACATTCAGCTAGAATATACATATCCAGATGACAGTCCCCATGTGTTTAACAGGACAGAACCAAGAAAAACAGGAGCGGGAGGAAGAAAAGTGCGAACAGTTTGAACTCCATACATCTCATTGTTTGGATCACACTCTTGCATAACTTGATAAATAATTGACAGTGCATGGCGAATGTTTGTGCCAAAGTTAGAGATTAAATTTAAACACAACTTTCAATAATATTTCAACTCAACATTAACATCCTGTATGATAAATCCATGTATTTGTTGTAATGATGCGATTAGTTTCTAACTCATTATTATAATGCCTGACAATGAATTGTGACACATTTGCTGCAAAAAATGTGTGTTGATCGAGTGTTATTACATATAACTGAACAAGGAGATGAGATCATGGAGTCATTTGGACTGACAGGCAGCTCATTCATTGGACAGTTTTGGTGATGTCATCCGCCATTATCAGCACTTTACTGAACATTTGTTTGTAATAAATAGTCAGAGCTCACTAAGAAACTATTGATTAATTACTATTACTTAGCATTGTGTAGTCTGGAGGAATCATTCGTTAAAGCTAAACTGAAAAAACAACTGGCGCACAAACACACACACACACACACACACACACAGAAATTGGCAACAACTGGCAAAAGAGCTTTTATGGTTCAAGCCCCATCAGATTGGAATAATTTACCTGTTGATATTAGGTCCATTTCATCATTGGTATGTTTAAGCATCCCTTGTTTTCTTTCTTGAGGATGGACTGCTCTTGTTAGCAATAAAGTCTTTGCTGTTTACGCCTACTGTTTATGCTTTGTTTAGAGCTGATCCACTCACACTGTAGAGTTTATGTATTGGCCATTTTGGCCATTTTTGTTAATCTTCACAAGGTTTTTATTAATTAATGTATGTGGCCTGTCTTTGTTTTTTTAGTTTGTTTTGTCTGTCTGTCTCTGTGTGTGTGTGTGTGTGTGTGTGTGTGTGTGTGTGTGTGTGTGTGTGCGTGCGTGTGTGTGTGTAGTATACTGAGAGAGGAGTGTGTGTATTTGAAGTCAAGCATGTGAAGTCTGTAACCACAGCTTTTCTTTGCCAAACAAACCACTAACTTGGTGGTCCCACCAAGAGCCAGTAGTTTGTGTTTTCCTCCCCTTTCGGGGTGTGTGTGTGTGTGTGTGTGCGCGCGTGTGTGTGTGTGTGTTAGGGTTAAAAATTCATCATGGTTATGTGTTTATTTAACAGTCAAGTGTTTGATCGTGTGCCTGCCCTGACACACACACACACACACACACACAGTTTACACTGTGACTGCCAATGTGTAACCACAGCATGCTATGTCGAAGAACAACAACCCCTGATGTCATTCACTGCTCCATGAAATGTTTACAGCAGGAAACAGCTTTAGACATGAAAAACTCTTACAACAGTAAGTAGTTAGTGACTCATGTGGACACAAGCCATCAGTGTGAAGGTGATTATGGAGGCTTATGATTATGGAGAATACACGGCTTACGTGTGGATATACATGGTTCCCAGTGGATGAACCTAGTGTTTTTGATGATCTGTGATCTGACCTTTTCTATAGCACCACCATCAGGCCTACATATCTTACCCAGTTCAAGATGCACCATCCTAAAATGTGGTGAAAATTTCTCTTTTTTTCCCCCCTTTTTTAATGATGCCATTTCCTTTTCTCTGGACTAAGATTTGTACCAGCTGTCTGTATATTGTTTTTCATTCATTCAACCTGACATTATTTTACACAATTTCTGTTTGTTAGAGGGTGATTATGTTGTCTTGTTTTGCCCTAACCAATCAGATTTCCACTTTATGGTATTAATCTTCTAAAAAGATATAATTCCAATAATCTGAGAGCTGTTATTTCTCTAATTGAAAAGAAACAACCCGTACAGCTGCGTCAATCTCATACTTGTTCCATATAGTAAATTCTCCTAATCTTGCCTACAAAGCTCTGATTGGTCATCTGTTTCTCCCACACACCCAATCACACACATATATGCCATGGCAACACTGAGAAAGTTTTAATCACATTTCAATTTTAACTATCTTTTGATTCAAACCTCTTTTTGTGTCGCAGAATCTGAGTGTTAAACCAGCTGTTCAAACACACACTAAGAGAGAGAGAAAACATCTGCAACTCCTTACAGAAACAGAAAAAATTATAATATGGCAGAAAGCAAGGTGTTATTTGAGAAACACCCAGTGGGACAAAGGAGAATTGTGAGGATGTGAAACATATTATTAGATTAGATTAGATTAGATTAGATTAGATTAGATTAGATTAGATTAGATTAGATTAGATTAGATGTTTGAAGAATCCCAAGCGTAAAGTGAGCCATTGCCATAGACTGTATACCAGATAGCGGACAGAGCCACTGTTTTGAAGCCTAGAGTTTGGCTGTCACCATCTTGGTTTTTTGGAGTCCACTTATTACACTGTCTATGGTCATTGCAGCAAGGATTGATTCTAGCACTTACTTCAGTAAGAAGGAACAGTGTAAATAAAGGTTCACATCCAAATGTTAAAGTACATGGAAAGAGAATAACTTTCAGTGAAGAATCAGTGCCTAAATCATCACAAAGTGACATCATTTCAGATTGCACCTGCGAGGAAAAACAACACTAAATTTCACTGAATCATATTTCCTTCCATCCTTTCCATATACTCTTCCTGTCTTAAGTGAGAGGGACAAGAGATGGAAGCTAAAGACACCACTGAAAGAAAAGAAAAAAAAGAAAAAAAAAAAACGTGTCGCATCTGGAGGCTAAAAACATTCATGGCTGCATTCCATTTAGGTCTCCCAGCATTTAGACTCAAGTACTTGTCAAGCTCGCTTACTCACCATCACTTATCTCACTAGTTGGACCTTTTTATTTATTAATTGTTGTGAATACAGATTAGGGGACATCTTCACTTCATTACTTCGCCAATTGTTCAGTTTATCTCTTTTTGCCTCCCTGCTTGTTTGAGAAAATATCTTAATTGTGTTAACTACTTGAAAACAGGGTCCTCTGTGGACATTTTGGTGTCTTATGCAAGACATCCAGTGGCTCCCTTTAGGGAGATTGGTCAGCAGCAGTGCAAAATGCAAAATATCAAAAATTATTTCACATGGAAAATACTGAAGGTAAAACTATGTGCTGTCATTGAAACTACTAAAAAATACTGTTCTTATCTAGACTTTTAAAATTAGACTGGGTATCTTCAATTAATTGCAAAAAATCCTTAGATTAGCTCACCTGACCCTAAGTACAAGGTACAAGGTACTGTAGCAAAATACAAGTTGTAGATGCAGTCCCTTTATGCTTATCGGAAAAAAATAAATGAACAAATAAATAATTTCGCTGGATGAACACATGATGGTGGAGTGTGGACGATGAGTCAAGAACTGCCATACGGTCTGACCGCGTGGCCTAATGGATAAGGCGTCTGACTTCGGATCAGAAGATTGAGGGTTCGAGTCCCTTCGTGGTCGTCTTTCTACCAGAGACAAAAGAACACTGGCCTCCCCTTATGCCAACACTAAGGATGCTTACGGTTCTTCACCCCACCCCCTGCTGAGCCATTCCAGTTTGCAACCTGGTTCATCTGCTGCCTGCATACACACTGTAAAAGCAAATAATATACCTTACTAGAAATAACAAAGTAAGTTTACTAGATTTTCACCAAAATGTTGAGTTTACGATCAGTGGTTACGTGTTGTGAACATAAAGGTCACACTATGGTATTATTCAAGTTAACTTATTCAGAGAGTCTGAGTTGTCAGATGGAATAATGAACACTAGGTGGCAATAATGTCCCTCATGGAGGTAAATCGCAGTTAAAGAAGGCGCAGAAGAAGAAGTTGCTTCGTCTTCATGTTTGTACTGCGACTCATGTCACTCTTGATTGGCATGCATTTGAGTGTTTGTCTGCAACTTGCACCAGTAGCAAATATAAGCCACCTGCATAAGCCTAAATAAGTTGTCCACACAACAAATTAACTAGTGGTCGGCATCAGAACGCCCTCAACTTTCTGAGATCTGAAGTCAGTCACAATTGGTTCGAAATGGTTGTCAATCGGTGGCGCAGCAGGTAGTACGCGTGCATCACAGCAAGAAGGTCGCCAGTTCGATCCCCGGGTCGGGCAGGGCCTTTCTGTGTGAAGTTGCATGTTCTTCCCATGCATGTGTGGGTTCTCTCCGAGCACTCCGGCAAAAACAAAACATGCTCATTAGGTTGATTGGTGACTCTAAAAAAATTGTCCTTAGGTGTGAGAGTGAGTGTGAAAGGTTGTCTGTCTGTATATGTTGCCCTGCAATCGACTGGCGACTGGTTCAGGGTGTACCCCGCCTCTCACCCGTTGACAGCTGGGATAGGCTCCAGTACACACATGTTGTGTGTACCTCTTCAACATTAAAATCAAATATGTATACGTACAACAGTCATGTAAACATACAATCATATATAGCACCAGAAAATAAATAAATGAATAGAATAAAATAAAATACATATACACATAAAATATACAGTCATACAAGAAGCAATTTAGAAGAATGTAAAATATCAGAATTTATCCAAACGCCTGTCTGAACAAGTGGGATTTTAAGTGTTTTTTGAAGCTCTCCACAGAGTCAATACATCTCAACGTAGCTGGAAGGCAGTTCAGTTAAAATAGGGGTGATGTGAGACCATTTACTAGACCGGGTTAAAAGCCTAGCAGCAGCATTTTGAACCAATTGTAGACGCTGAATTGAGGATCTGTTGAGGCAGGTAAAAAGGGAGTTACAGTAGTCCAAACGTGAGGAAATAAAGGCATGAATTAATTTCTCCAAATCTTAGGAAATTATCACAGGACTCATTTTATCCAGTTAGACTTAAAATATTTAATAGTAGCCTATAGAGTTTTGTGCATAACCTCGTCCTTGCTGGTTTGGAGGTGGTCACCCTGGACTGTGTGTGTGTGTGTGTGTGTGTGTGTGTGAGTGAGAGAGAGAGAGGTGGTTTGTTTTCAGTTTGAAAACAAAAGCTATGAAGGCGATTCTCTCTCTGTCTCTCTGTTTTTCATACTTAAAGTTGCCATTTTGAGGAGCTCTTTATTTTACATGGACGTATGGTCTTACTTCAGGCCTAACTGTCTTGTTTGTATTTGTAAACAGTAAATGTCATTTAACACTAGTCTAAAAACATCTCTAGCAATGTTTCTTTGACAACCACTTTCACTTCAAGATGGGAATTTTTAATGAACTTTTCAGACTTCCAATCTTCCAATTTTTATAATTTAATTTTATATTTCTGCACAATTTAACTTTTGTTTTTTTGGTCCTTTTGTTCTCATTGAGCTTGTTCTCCTTTTGTCCTATGCAAGCACATTGAGTGCAGTGTTTAAACCGACACATACTTGGCCAATAAAGCCAGTTCTGATTCTGAGTATGATTCTGATACATCTGTCTAATAAATGTAATGAAGTAAAAAGTACAATACTTGTTTCTGAAATGTAGTAAGTGGAGGTATAAAATAGAAGAAAATGGAAATACTCAAGTAAAGTCCAACTACCTTGTACTCAGTACTCAGTACTTGAATAAATATACAATTACTTTCCACTACTGCAGTTCTTTACCTCAGTCTCTTACTTTTTGTCAGTTTTCAGGCCATGCTACCAAAATGACAGCTGAACTTGACAATACAAATAGGAAGAGTGAGATGGAGGGAAGGGGTTCTGATAATCATGTACATTTGGTTGGTGAAGAACTGGGCAGTGTGCTCTAGTTAAAACACTTGATGGGATAACTAAATCCATGCCAGATGACATAATCAGGTGGTATTTGCGCTAACACAAGTGAAGAGTAGCCATTTTTTAGTTGGGTTTACAACCAGAGCAATTTCTTTGACAAAACAGAGAGACTTGAGCATTTCAAAACTTGCTGACTTGACTTGCAGGTTACACCCACAACCATATCTCCCTGAAGCTTAAAGGTTAAAAAATATATATATATAAGAGGTTAAAAAAAAAACTGTCATTCCAGAACAATGTTTGCAGTTACTTTTTTTTTTTTATTTTAACTTTCTTTTCTTTCTTTTTTTTTGAGGGGAAAGGAAACCGTTTCACCAAAGGGTTGCCATTGTGTTACTGACAAATTTTACACTGATAGCTGAGAACACTGGCATTGACCACTAATTGTAAGCCATAACTTATGAATACCTTTCCAATTAAGACAAAACTACCTGAATTCATATTAACCATTGTTGAACCTGCTGTAGGAAGAATGACAAGAACACACAAGGATGAATTGTGAAAATCTTTCATAGAAAAGACTAGAGTACATGCAACTGCTGAGTTTAACTCCATTAAACTGTGAGATAGAGCCATGTCACCCATTATAGTTAATAATGGGACAGAGTAAAGTCCTTATTAGATACTTAAACAACAATATGTGAGTTTCATCCATCATAATTCTAGTTAAACTTTCCAAATGAAAGCAAGCTTTTGATCAAGAAGCTCAAATGTTGAACTTAAATCACACAACACAAAGCTGCTGCAAGATGCTTGAGGACAGCAGTCGGTGTTATTGTGGTAGTAGTGGTGGTTGGGAGAGTACACGACAAATCTGTGCTTGTATTAAGAGTTTTATTTTCTCAAACAGCATTCATATAATAATGTGGCCCACACGACAGCAGCAGACTTGACCTATAAAATGAAAATGTGTTTCACGTACATCAAATTGTATGACTACCTGTAAGTGTCAGAATGAAGAAGTATAGATTAAAATATATTTATGAAAATATATTTAAACAAAACATATAATCAATCTACTGTGCTAGCTGCATAAGTGCATAGCAGGAAGGCTGCCTCTTGGCCTCTAAGCTGTGACAATCTCACTTCATTATGCATTCTATCCTCATTGACCCTCAGTCACCCTCCTTTCACTCCCATTCAAGATTCTCTCATCTCCCCTTCAGATCCAAACAGCCTGAAACACAGTGTGTCAAATGGTGAGGTATGCAGGTCAGTCTTTGGAGGGTCCAAGACCAACCAGTTAACCTTCAGATGTCAAAACATTCTGAAGGAGCCCTCACATCCTTTTAGGTCAAAGAGCATCAAGAGTAAAAGCCCTGCATTAATACTGGTTGGACAAAATGAGTTCCAGAGGACTGAATCACACAGAAAGTATTAAAGGTTGTTTCAAGAAAAATGTTGAGACACTGCATTTAAATTTTTGTAAGTTTGGTGCATTCATGTAAGAGTAATGTGTTTCTTTATTACAGCAAATGCATCATGGCAACTGTCAAGAAAAGGTAAAGTGAGTGAGTGATGAGAATGTTGCACTTTCCAAGAGACAATGGACAAACACTTGTTGTTAGTGTGTTAGTTTGTGGACACTTGCTGTCAGTAATGAAAAGGGCCAACCTCGAGCATCACTTCAACTCGAAAGACGTTAAACTAGATGAGTTGAAAGGAGAAATGCATTTGGATAAAGTTAACGCTGTTTAGTTGAGTTTGGATGCCCAACAAGCAGCTTTCAAAAGACCACATTCTGACAGACAGTGTTATGCGGGAAAGATGTGGAAACTCAGTGATAGCAAGTGTCTGTGTGATCTTGCCTTCATGGTGGACATTATCAAGTACCTCTCAAGCTCCAGCAGCTTCTCAGCTCTCTGCTTTCAAATGTGAAATCATTTGAAGTGAAATTAAAGCTGTGGCAAGCGCAAATGAAAAGAGGAAACACTGTGCAATTTCCTACTCTTTAAGAACAAAAGCCTGCACTGATATCTGAATATGGGTGTGTGAAAACTCCTTCAGGCATTTGGTGACAGGTTTCAGGACATTAAGTAAGTAAACAAAAGGAACTCAACATATTTGCTACGCCATTTAATGTGGAATAAGCTGATGTACCGGACAACCAACAACACAAAATCATTGCGCTGCAAAGCAACAACAAGCTCAGAGCTCCTATACACAACAACCTCCCTCCATTCAAGTGCCATGAACTGCATGTACATTTGCAGAACAGGCCAGCAAAACACAAATACACCACGCATAAAGTGAATGTAAATTATTCCATGGCTAGACACTATCTGGACTTCCATAACAGTAACCAATCCACATTACAAGCCACTGGCAAAAGGAACTTAACCAGCAAAATGGATCAATAAATTACAGGCTAATAAACACCCAGGCCTAAATGAGGACAATGTGTTAACTGTTTGTATGTATGGAATGTAACGTTATTTGTTTTGTGGAAGAATTTTGTTGGTTTTTGCTTTTTGTGACTATATTGTTCTTTTATACAGCTCTAATGAATATTGTGGGCCAATCAATACCAGAGCCTACACCCTGTCTAGGCCACACCCCTATCTCCAAGTGGAAGATTCCTATTGGTGGAATACCACTATAAAAGGAGCTTTTGTTCCATGAGATCTGTTTGACTCCCTGACAAAGGCTTGATGCTGAAACACATCGGAACTTGTCTAACCATTTAGGTCTGACCATGCTCTGACAATAAGGGCAAAGTACCTCTCAGGGCTGAATGTCGCACTCCAAGGTCTCAAACAGAATCATTTGAAGTGAAGTTAAAGCTGTGGCAAGTACAACTGGAGAGGGGTAACACTGGATGAAAAGTGAGAAAAACAAACTGAACATATTTGCTCGGCAACTTAATGCGATGTGCCTGACAACCTTCAACATGAAATCATTGTGCTGCAAAGCAACAATTATCTGAAAGCTATGTACAACAACCTCCCTCTGCTAGAGTTCTATAAACTGTATTTATGTTCTGAGGATTTTCCCATTGTGAGGAGACATACACTGAACTTTGCATCTTCTCCATTTGGCGCACCCTACTATTGTGAGCATTAATTTTCATAACTGACTCTTGCAAAGACTCAGTTCTGTTGAAGACTGACTGACCCAAACCTGAAAAACCAGCTGCAAGTAACATCATCATCATCATCACAACCATCTAATATCTGACATCTTGCCAAAGGGAATCAGTTTCAGCAATCACATTTGAGGTTAGTGTGATATGTGTTCAGTCATTTAGCATGGCCTTCAATGGAAGTTACAAAAACTGAAACATCCATGGGGTCTATGTGGCTCATGGCATAACCAAAGACATTGTTATCCATGGGGATTAGCCAACTAAAGACCTATATCTAACCACCCCTTTCTCTCCAAAATCTTTGAGAAAGCAGTCAGCAATCAGTTTTTCTACACAAATGGAGTGTATTTTAAGTCAAGATTTACAGTGTATCATAGCACAGAGACAGCACTGGTCATTGTTACAAACGACTTACTTGTGAGACAAAGGACTTCTCTCTGTACTTGTTTTAAATCTTAGTGCTGCATTCAACATTAACATTCAACAACACCATTGACCATCAGATCCTATTACAGAGACTGGAGCATTTAATTGACATTAAAGGAACTGCAACAAGCTCGTTCCAGTCTCAGATCAATTCCAGCTTGTACTAGATAAAAATGATTCTTTAACAAGTACAAAGCTAGCCACAGGGTTCTGTGCTTGGACCAATACTATTGTGTGCGTCCTTAAGGCAATATTATCAGGAAACACACCATAAAGGTTTATTGCTATGCAGATAATGCCCAGTTATACCTATCAATTAAGCCAGATGAAACTAAAGGGCGGCACGGTGGCGCAGCAGGTAGTGCGCGTGCCTCACAGCAAGGTCGCCGGTTCAATCCCCGGGTCGGGCGGGGCCTTTTCTTCCCATGCATGCATGGGTTCTCTCTGGGCACTCCGGCTTCCTCCCACGGACCAAAAACATGCTCATTAGCTTAATTGGTGACTCCTTAGGTGTGAGTGTGAGCGTGAATGGTTGTCTGTCGACAACTGCGACCGATTCAGGGTGTACCTCGCTTCTCGCCCGTTGACAGCTGGGATAGGCTCCAGTGGTCAACACATGTGTTACTTCCAGGGTGGATTTTTGCAATTCCTTGTTATCAGGCTGCCCCAAAAGTCACTTAAAATTCTCCAGCTGATCCTGCATGCTGCAACACTTGTTCTGACAAAAACTAGGTGATCATATTTATTAGCCTCTCTGCACGAGCTCCTTTAAAAGCCTTCTCCTTACCTCGAAAGTGTTAATTGGTCAAGCATCATCTTATTTTAAAGAGTTCAGAACCTTTTTACCCAGGGTTAAGGTTAGGACCTGGTCTGGACCATCCCCTACTTATACTGCTATAGGCTTAGACTACTGGGGGACTTTCCACAATATGCTGAGGTTCTATCTCTTCTCCCTCACTATCTGTACACATACATGTCCCATTAATGCATGTTACTAACTTGGTTTCTTCCCCAGAGTCAATTTGGTTCAATTCATTTTTATTTATACAGCGTCAAATCACAACAAAAGTTGTGCCAGGACAGTTTTTGTTGTCTTGTGGATTAATCAACCAACAAATGTTCAGCGCCACGGTGCTGAATGCTGACATTTATGTTACAGTTGTTTGCTGGGTTAACCACTGACAAAAGTCTGGTGAAACACCACTAAAAACAAGACAGAGTATGTTATTCACATCCACCTGTCTTATGTGACAAGTGTTAGTCGTGTTGCTTGTAGCTATTACTTTAATCTGTCACCATAGATCTAACACAATAACTAATGGTACACCATTTCCTCTGACTCAGCTCATCCTGACTGCGGGCAGTTAACAAGCCAGTATGGTGCTTCCTATGCAAAAAATCACTTCTGGCCCTCCATTTGCAGTTCACACCATTGTGACATCATGTGAAAACAACCTATTTCTACTGTCACACCACTGAGAGCATCACAGCATGATATGGCAACTGCTCTGTCTAGGGCAGACAGCACTGCAGAGGATGGTGAAAACTGCCTAGCACATCACTGGTTTTCCACTCCCTGGCATTGAGATTCTCCAGCACAACCAGTGTGTGGAGGGCATGCAGCATCATCATGGACACTTCTCATCCCAGCCACAAACGGTTCCCTTCTGGGAAGTGCTATAGGACTCTCTGTTCCAGGACCAGAAGGCACAGGCACAGCTTCTTCTGCTCAGTCACCCTGTACCACAGTTCTCACTGTACATATCTTAGTGTATTCATTACACACTGTTCATACTGTTAATACTCTCCACACTGTATATATCTTAATGTATTCATGTATATATGCCTTTAAACACATGTACATTACTCTGCACTTGACTGCTTTTCGCACCTCTGATTAGATTTTAAACTTCATTTTGTAGCACCTGTACTCTCTGCAATGACAATAAAGCTTAATCTAATCTAATAAATTCACCATTTTAGCTTACAGTATATCACAATACATAAAGAAAATGAATAATAACTAAAGAAAATGAATGGAGTTCTAAAGAAATGTGGAAACAAGGCCATGTGCTTAGATTGAGGGAAAGGTTGGTGCAGATGCTGTTCCGTTAACTGTGACACTGGTTATCAAACCTCACCCTTATTTAGTAAGCATGTCCGGTAACAAATCATGAGCACCGCCTGCACTTTTTTTCTGAATTCAGTGTGCTGTTTATTTCTTTCACTTGCATGCTTATCTCTGATCAGAATTTCTCAAACCATTCCCAAAGACTTCACCTGTCATTATCTTTTAAAAGGCTTTTTTGAATAGCTACCTAAAACGCTTATATTTTCTTTTGAACCACAAACTATAAGGAAGCCAAACAGATGCTCAGCAGAAGCACACTGTGTCAACTTCTGTTCGTATCTGGAGGAACAGTTAACATTTTTTAGAGTGATACTTTTAGTTAACAAGGTTGATATCTGAACCCGATGGACATGTATCTAAAAACTCAGACAGAGCAGTGAGATTGAGCTGGACTGTCCTCAGAGAAATCGCAGAAAATTCCTTCAAAATTATTGCTAATTACACACTACATTCCTCTGAAGACTCCAGGGGGTTGTGAAATATGGGCAACAGATACAGACAGACAGAGAAGGAGAGGCAGAGAGAGGGGGGTGAAGCAGTTCAGTCGAGAATAAATAGAAACTGAGACATGAAAGATGATGTGGTGACTGGGTCAGGATCAAGGCAAAGGGAAGAAAAAGAGTATCGATATTGTTCTATTCTTAGTCATCTTCATCATGATGAAGTAAGAGTGATGGAGCAACATAAGCCCACAGAGAGAGGCATTGAGACAGAGTTGGGAGACAGACAGAGAAAGATGCTGGCTTTGTGTCGAGTATTTCAACACATCCATCAGTTTCAGAGTTCAGGGTCACCTACAAATAACATTAAAGTTGGAAACTTTCTGGCGTGCAACAGTACACTACTAGAAACCATCATCACTTGAAACCATCACTGCATTTAAAGATAACAGCAGAATTTCACTTAGAAGAAGGTCCTAGCTTGGTCAAAGTTTCTATGAAGGTTTCCTGCAGATAAAACCAAAAGTGAAAATTCATCCATGAAGTTTCCGCACAATCAGATGGAAAATCTAACACTCAATATTAACCACGTGTCTGCAAGTGTACAAACAAGAACACCAAGATTACATGAGCAGCAGGAAGTACACCCTAAATCTATTGCTGAATAGTAACACTGTTCAGTAAAAACTGGCATGTTAACACAGACAGCTTAAGTGTCTGTTTGGCAAGCTCAAATTTCAGACATCGACTGATTACTGAATTAGTCAAGGAAAAACAGGGAATGTAGCCACAAGCAGCAATAAACGGGGACCAGGAAGATTGCAAAAAAACACAAAATTTGACAATTTAGAGCAGAAGACCTGTAGACTGGTGAGGCCACAGACCAAACCACTGACCTTCTGATAAGTGGACCACTGCTCTACCTGCTGAGCCACAGCCACCCTGCCACTTTCCATGCAAAGTATGGAAATACATTGACAACAACACATTTATGAGCACAAAACAAATTTTGAGAGCAACTCAGTGTGCAAGTCAACTTTTGAGAGCACAAAGGCACAGATATGTAAGAGCAGGAGGACAGAATCATGGGCATAACAGATAATTTGAGCATGCAGGAGGAATTTTGTAAGTACATTTGAACCAGCAGGAGGGATTCTTGTCATGATCAAAGCTACTTGCACTTACTTCTGGCAGTCTGAATCCCCTTAGTGCAAAATGAAACTGACAGCAGAGCATCACCTGGTCAGTCTGAGTTGGAAGTGAAGGGTCATCGTGTTAGACCCTTCCTTCTACTTTCAAAATTAAAGCTGGGACAGTGGCAGTTTTTTGTATAATAGTTTTAACAGAGAAAATGATTAGAACCAATCTAAACAGTAATGAATGGGGGTGATTTGAGTGGAATGCTGCCGTCAAATACCTACTGAGCCTAATATGGGGTGACCACGTTTACTGCAATTGGATCTGACTCCATGTGGGATTAAAAAAAACACATAATACTACCACTAATAATTAAAAAAAATATTATGTGTTTATGGACTGTGGGCTACATTAACAATGGTAGCAATTTAAGAATAGATGTGCAGCAAATCTCACATAAACTGGCGAGGGTAAGGGCATCAGCTGGAGCCAGAATTGGGCTGAACTTAAATGCTTCAGCTCATTCATAACTCTGCAGCTTGGCTTTAAACCAGAACCGAGAGCAGAGAGCACATTAGTCCATTCACTGGATTTTTTTTCCATTTCATGTTATGCATACTTACTGTACTTATTGTATTTTTATTCTTAGTTTTATCTTGTGCTTCCTACTGCTGTAAAGAGGGTCTTGCTTTCCATCTTATTTTTACATTGATTTGTTTTCACCAAACCACTAACCCAAATTCATTTTGATGATAATGTGAAGGACAAATAAACCCCATATTCTGATGTCACCAAAAACATCAGTTACGTTACCTGCTAAGGTGTCAGGTGCAGCCTTGTTCCACATAAAACACTTGCAACACCAACCACCACACGTGTGCTTGTGCGCATACACATGCACACACACACACACACACACACACACATACACACACACACACACTCATTGAGTTCTGACTGTGTTCTGTGCTGCCAGTGTAGTCCTAATATGGTGTGAGTGGCGCAGTAAGGTGAAAAAATACATACATCACATTTTTTCATCAGCAAGAAAGCATGCTGATATAGCCACAATGTTTGCGCTATCTCATCATCCTCTTGTCTTATCATGGAGAAAAGGGTTGATTTGACAAACATATTTAGTCCTACTTTATGTTAACAAAATTAACACTAGTAGCTTGCTAATCACAAATAAAAATTTTAAAAAAGGATGGCAAGTGAGCTCTTGCAATTTCAAGCCCTCAGAAGCTGCCACACAGCTGAAGAAAACTAAGAGTAGACCCAGACACGAGCATGTATATATGTACCTATGTCTGTGCACTTTTTAATGTTTACTTATAGACTGAGTAGAATTTGTATACAGCTCTCTCAAACCTCTTGTCATCAATATATTCCACACAAGTGACTCACTGGTGAACACAGTGGAGCATTTTTCGCAGCTATAGAGCCAGATACTTCCTTCAGAAGTGGGTGCAGACCAAAACAGAGCTAGAAGAGAGTGATGAACATTTGTTAAGTGGGAGAGAAATAAAAATACTACTGCAAATAAATACTAATGTTGTTTCATGTCTGCTGAATATATACAGCACAGTGGGCAGCTGTTTGCAAACGTGTTGTGTTTATAACTGTGTTTGTAACTATACTGCACTCAAATATAATAATTAATATGCAGTAACTAATGTTTAAGAGGTAACATGCTGCAGCTCATCTGCCTGTAGCATCTGATCCAAATGCATGTTTGTGAGTTGACCTTTTACTGTGAGGGCAAACACTTGTGCAGAGGCTGGGGTGAATGTTAAAGTGTACAAAACATGTACACCAAAGGTCATGGTTGGTGTTTTGTCTTCACCATTGAGTTTTTCAGTGTTTAACCAAGCACAATCATTGGCTGACCTTTATCATATGATTTGAGTTGCCTAAACATAACCATAAATGTAAACACATGGACAATGAAAACAAATGAAAAATGCCAGTGAATATTTTGCAGATGCTCTAGTACTGAGCCAGTCCTCTTCCACCTCATCCAAAACAAACAACTGAGGCACAAAAGAGGAGGAAGCCACCAGATTTAAAAAATGTGATGGCATGTACAAAAAACAACACAAGTGCAGTATATAACCTGTGTTCTATGTATACAATCTATTGATCGCATAGCTGTGGCATTGTTCACATGGCCAACTACAGGATCAGAGGGCAATGGCAAATCCTGCAAGGATGATGATGATGATGGTGCAGAAGTCTCAAAAAACGGCACTGAGAATAGCGTACAGTAACAATAAGCCAAAAACAACAAATATGACAAAATGAACACTTAACTACTTTATCGTGTTTGTCTAAACTTTCTGACAGTCACTGTTTTGCCATGTGTGGTAAAGTCCCTTCCATCTGGTACTTCAGGAAGGAGTTCCCGTAAGGAGTATTATCTCCCACTGACACTGTTATAGTATAATGGTATTTTGAAATACTATTTGGTACAGTACCAGTAGGCTGATCGGTCTTACCCTCAGAAAACCCCCAAAGCAGTGAAGCAAAAACTGCCATGGAGCAGATCCCCCAGGTCAAAAAGAAAATTAGATGTGGGAAGCCAATGATAACATGGAGGAGAGAGAAAAAAAAATAAAAACGAGGGGTCACTACCAAAGTCATGAAGACAAATGGTACTAAACAGGGTTCATTGGAGAGGCTGACTGGGGATTTTTCCTCCATAAAAAGCCAAATGTAGTAAGTCAAATGAGTCAGAGTAGATCTAAGTTGAACCATGTACAGCTTTGTAGTTTATTCCGTGTGTTAATTGATATGTTACAATCCGTACTGTCAGTCATTGTCCCAGCTTGAACATAGATTCTTCCAGGACAGACCTCACACTGATGTTTTTGGAATCAAGCTTGCCTGATTGATTCAGGATAATGGACTGTGCATAGACACCCAGTGTTTGACAAGACTGTAAATCCTCACATGCAGACCCCAGAGGCTGTAATATTCTTTCCACTTCAAGTGTTTTGGAAGGTTTTTACTTTCTGATGCAAAGTTGACATTTTGCCTTGATGGTTCTATTTAAGAACACAAAGACCTCATCATATAATATTGCATATGAGTAGAAACTTTGCCCAGTGGTGACTTTGATAATTGTTAGGAATCATCCTGTAGGAACCTTAAATATCCAAATCAAATTCTATGTCTTTCTGATCAGCTGCAGAGGAGATATTTTACACTGGACCAAGGTAATGTGCAGATGAATGGACTGACTGACTGACTGACTGACTGACTGACTGACTGACCTCAGGACCAGATACTAACAGAATAGAAATCCACTGGGCAAGAAGGGTGGTTAACAGTCTCTCACATGATTAAAATATCTATGACAGGCAACCATTCCTACAGGAAATTTAGTCACATGTCTTCCTGCATGAAAGAAATGAGACCATCGCCTTGCAGGCACATTATGTATGTATGTATGTATGTATGTAAGTAATTAAGCCCAATTAAATGATATTCTAAATCAAATGACTGTGAGTAATGTGAAAGTCAAAAGCTCAATGATGACCCTCAACTTGCAATGAAACAATGCCTCAGCTTTTTTTATACTCTTTATACTGTGTAGCAGAACACAGAGTAATTACGGTCAGATCCTGACCAAAGCTATTGTCCCCTGCGTCTAAATGCATACATCACTCTCTCAGTTTAAAGACGGACCTATTGTTCCAGCTGCTGTGTGATGCTGCAGGTGTTTGATAAACTCAAAGGAAAGAATCTGACGCTCAGCCAGCTGTAGACAACAAACACGACAGCAGCACTGATGTTTCAGTGAAATTCTGGATATGTTCAGTGACATCTGAATCATATTATGGTAACATTCAGACATGAAGATGTTTCACACCTGCATGAGTCACAGTAATAGCTGTAGTTTGATGGACATTTCAAGTAGATTATGTTAGAGATGCGATACAATAGAAAAGTGAAAGAAGCAAAATACACAAACGCTGGTTTGTGATGTTGGAGCTCTGTGAGCACCTCTGCTGACTAAAGCCACGCAAACTGAGGCTTTTGTGCTGTCTGTAGTTTTCATTATGGACCAGTCTCTGTGCTGAAAGGTGGAGAAAAGCACTGCAGACACTCCGCTCACTGTAGAAATAACTGTACTGATCTTATAATAGCTGCATCCATGGCCTGTGCTGTGTGTTTTGCTATGTGCAGCACTATATTTCCCTCCTTCCTTTGACTTTCTACATTAAGTTACACTCTGCTCCATTAGAATAGCAGTTCTGGGGACCAGAAACATTCTGTGCTAATCTCAAACAGGCTGACTGAGGCAGTGGCCGATCGCAGGACCTACAGGATGAACCCAAATCTTTGGCACCACGCTCACAGCTGCTGTGCTCACTGTTACTGTTGACATGCACTCAAACAAGAGGCAGGAGGTTTTCTGTGTTTTCTGATTTTTGGGGTAATCTGATGTTTTATCAATTACTAATATAGGAGCAGTCAAATTTCCATGTTTCATATACATATTAGGGAAGAGGTGACCACCCATACACCATAATGATTACACGCACAGGCTGCACAACTCTACAGTTAAAAAGTTTAATAATTCAAAGGATATTAATTAAAATCACTGGACAATTCTAAAAATTTTTACTTTAGAGTCTGAGCTGCTGTCACAAAACCTTGTCGGCAACCATTTACAGCAAATAAGCTCTGATAAACCCATTGTAACCTACCTGCCCAGCAGGCAAACTAGTTCACAAGTTAGCAACTAGCTGATGCACATAGTGGAGAATTTGGCAGCTGAAGAGCCAAACATCTTCCCCAGCAGCTGGTGGAGTCTGCGTGCTGGATACAACGAATGTCCTGATTTCTAATTAACATAATGTGTAAAGTAGCTGTAAAAACTTCATAAGCCAGTGAAATTTGGTGTCCTTTTGTCTGTCAGCCTAATTTTATATTTACACCCCAAGTGGCACAAAATATTAATATTTAAATCAAAGCTTTAAATCAAACTTCATATATTTAAACCGCTCCCTGTAGTAGCATATTATCCTATGCACACAAAAGCTGTACTGATTTGGAAAAAATCTCCACTATGCATTAAACCAATGGTTCCCAACCTTTTTCTCTTGAAGACCCCCTTGCCTGTGTCCAAGACAAGCCAGACCCCCAACCCCACCTCCCACCGCATACACGCACTAAAAGAATAAAGTGATTAATTACAAACTTTTATTTGCAAAAACAAAAAGCAGTTGTAGGTTTCTGTTCTGGGTGTGTTATTGGGGTTTTATTGTGCACAAATAAAATTTTGGTAACCTCACAACCTCAGCGCAGATAAAATTGTGTGCCCCCCGTCATCTCTGGTGCCCCCCAGTGGACCCCAGGTTGGCAACCACTGGATTAAACTACTCCACCTCACCTACTGCCACAGTGCAGTGGGAATGGTCAAAACAACCTGTCAGGCCAACAAAGTTTTTACAATTTACACATTCTATTTCATTACTAATGGACGTAACATGCTAGCAAACTGCTTACCCCACAGTGACGCAGACCACTGCAGCCAACACGCAGACTTTAGCAACAATGGCAGAGGAAAGCCTGACCCACAACTGAAAGATATTTAAAGATATTTTCATACCACTCTTATTCTATAATTTTTCATTGAAATTATGCAGCTTTTGCCAAGAGGGAAATGTTCACTATATGACAAAACCAGCATGGGCATTAACATGAACAAAAACACATCAGTCACTAAGTTCTATGAAAATGAACCTAGTTTGATTGAAGGAGGATAACATTATGCTTCAAAGCAACAGAAATACTGAGCGGACAAGCTCTAAACCATGTTACATTTGCAGTGAATTGAGCAACAAAACACCGGTGAATCTGGTTCCAGGTAAACATTCAGCTTTTGGAAAATCATAAAATCCACAGATATAATTTCTCTTCTTTTAAAGAACAAGGGGATGCTACATAGTTGCTGTGGTTTGCCATTAGCCATGCTATTGTTTACTTCCATTTTACAAAACCAGAAACTGGCCAATGCTTGCCTAGCATAAGACAAAATTAATCTATTTGACAGTTTCATACTGCAGACTACTATGAAAAGCAGGCTGCAGTATGCATGTAGTACTTACTGCATACTACATTCAGTAATAGTAATCACTTCCGAATACAGCCCTAGTAACAGCTGGAAGCTACAGTATGGGCTTAAAGAGAACTCCAGTTCGAATTGCACTTCCATATAAATGTCAGACTCACAAGGAACATTTCAGTTTCTGATGTATCAATCCAGAGAAATGATTTTTTTGTTCCATGCTTTCCCCACAGTGCAACTCCATTCAGGTGTGTGCTAATAGTGGCTAATGTAGCATGGAGCCTGAAGCAGAGATGAGAAGTGGGCTACAGAGGTCTGCTGAGTTCACTTCTTTCTAAATCCACTCCCCCAGACGTTTTTCATTTACAAACTTGTGGTCTTCAGCCGAACTGACGCTGACTCAACTGACATCACTTGAGGACATTTTTGAGACATTACTTTCCCAAACAGCCAAAACGAGATACAAAAGGTTGAACTTTTTCCACACATGCAGAGGTGCTTCAGAAGACCTGTAAAAATAAACTACGGGTGCGCCTTTAAACTTTGTCGTTTTCAAAATGATTCATTCATTCATCTTCTATACCCGCGTATCCCTATTGGGGTTGCGGGGGGCTGGAGCCTATCCCAGCTGGCAATGGGCGAGAGGCGGGGTACACCCTGAACCGGTTGCCAGCCGATTGCAGGGCAACATAGACAGACAACCATTCACACTCACACTCACACCTATGGACAATTTAGAGTCACCAATTAACCTAATGAGCATGTTTTTGGTCTGTGGGAGGAAGCCGGAGGACCCAGAGAGAACCCACGCATGCACGGGAAGAACATGCAAACTTCACACAGAATGGCCCTGCCCACCCCGGCGATCGAACCAGAGACCTCCATGCGCACTACCTGCTGCACCACCGTGCCGCCCCGTTTTCAAAATTAATAATATATTATTCTTATTATTTGTAATATTTCATTATCAATAAAATTGAATAAAAACTGTCTTCAACCAATTCAATTAAATAAAGACAAAGCCAACAATGGAATTAAACAGGGACGTTACTGTCTGCATCATTGGCCTTAAAAAGCTCAGTGAATATATTTTGCAAATATCGTAATAAAATGGCGATGCAAGCATCATACTGTCATGTGTCACTCACAGGTTCTTTGTTAAGTTGCATACTGAAGAAGGTAAGGCTTAGGAAGAGGCTAGAGATAGCTTTGTCTGGAAACTGAGATCTTTTCAACATTAAAAGAACAAAACAGACTGAACTTCTCAGTTTGAGTGTGAAACAAGTGTGGAAAGCAGAAAGGCTTGGTTAAGAAACCTCTTTCCTACCCTGCCGCATTATCTCCAGCATGCTCAAGTAGAAACCGACATGATTTTTTTTAAATCCTGAGACACCTAACAGCTACATAAGATTTTCACCTGTAGAGATGGGCTGGTATCAGTTGTTACTTTCCTCAGAATAACTGAGGGTTTTAAATGTGGAGGACAGGAGCTGAGAGAAAAACTAATCATTCCAATTAAAAGTCTGCTGTGATCAAATGGCTGCATGTTCCTGCTTAGCCCTTATCCCCCCCTTACACACTCTCACACACACACACACACACACACACACACACACACACACACACACACCCTCACACACACACTTGACCCCTGTGACACCTGCCTTCATTGGCTCTTTTCTCTGGCTAATTTGAAAACACTCCTTCCTAATCCTCCCCCCTGGAAAATGTTCACTGCTCTGTCTCACCGTTTCCCTCGCTGTGGAGTTCAATTCAAACATGCTGGCATCACATTAAAGAAAAGCACGTTTCAATGGTGTATCAATCCAGCTCTTATTCGAAAACTTGACAGATGGATAATAACCATTTAACAAAAGCCAGTAAATATCAGTGTTACCTTCTGTGTGTAAAACAATAAACAGCGAGTTGATGATGTGATAGACAGACTCAGTGTTTGTGTATCTATCTCCGTCCATGACCTCTCAGATCCCAAGGCTCAGCAGAAAAAGCTCAGGCTAAACCTTTAATGATATCCTGTGTACCAGAACAGATGATTACAAACAGTTAGGAAACTACACTCAAAGAGATCTGGCTTTGGCTTCTCATTGGGAGCACTGACTGTTGCTAACGTGCCTTTTGTTTTCGCTTGTCCAAAGCCACACACACACACACACACACACACAGCGGGGGAATAGAACTTGGAAAGTGACTGAGATAAAACTGAGTCAGAGGGAAAAAGTGCAAGCACTCTGGGGCTGGTTTTGCTTTCTGCCTTTATTTCCTGCCAACAGTGTTGTGGCATTTGGTTACTGTACATTGCTGTGCCAATTTTTCAGGGCACTTTGGGGTATTAGTCTGCATTTTCTGGGTATGCATACACATTTTGTTGGGAGGCTACATGGGTAAGTAATATTCTGGTTCCTTTCTGGTTGTATTGGTATATACATGTCAAGAGATTATAGACACATCTCCTGGGGATAAGGGTGCATGTTCTGGTTCAAACATTGAAATAATTAAGAATAACACACTGATTTTAAAGTCTCATTTGTGAAACATCCTGAGAATGCATAAAAAAAAAGCTGATGCAGAGTTTATGTACTGACAAAGCCACGGGTTTGTGTCTATGCTCTGCTCTGTTTTGTTTTAGCATTAATCAAATTGTGGGGTAATCTCAGACTGTTGTCATTCCCAGAACATCAAATACCAACATTTCGTCATGCCCCTCGCTGTCTCATACAGGCACACAAGGTGCCGTTTAGCATCTGTAAGAGACACAATGACACAATGTAAACCTATCCACGGCAATGTTAGACAATCAGAGCAGGTCAGGTGACGTAGTATAGAGAGTGACGAAGTTTGTGTAAGTAAGAGGATGGGATGGGTGGATATGCAAACAAGTACAGGGTTTCATCCAGGAGACTGCTGTTCATGTCCCAGGTGAGACCAAAAGTAAACGTTGGCTTGTTTTAACTTCTGTGCATGTTAACTTATGTAACGTACTTAAATTACACCATGTATGTAACATGCTTACTCTAACCCAAACCATGATATTTTCCTAAACCTAACCAAGTAGTTTTCTTCCCTAAACCTAACTGCATTCAAGACTTAACCACATGTTAGAAAGGCTTTCTGGCAGAAGGGCTTTCTAGCAGAAAGCCTCTCACACAGGCACTGAGAGCTACCTGGAGGACCTGGAAATGAGAACAGCTTGGTGATTTTGGATTGCACATCCATGAAGCCCGGGACTCAAGAGAGATTGGTTAAAAATGAATGGTTAAATTCAAAGCAGCAAAGACTTCACATATGAGTCAAGCTCTCAAAATGTTGAATCCTACACATCCCAGAATGCAACTAAAAAGCATCTTTCATTTGACCCACCTGCCTTCTAAATGGCCACTTCTCTCAAACCCCACGCCTGCAGTGTGTGGTGCTCACTGTGTATTGAAAATGTGACAGGTTGAGTCGTACTTCATGACAGCTAAACTGAACTTGATGTGTAAAAAGGTTGAGCGTCTCTTGAATAAATCAGTACTGAATTTCTTAATTTTAGAATTATTCTCAGAACACAGTCTGTTAAGACTTGGTGAAATAATAATAATGGTGAAATCAAATTAGTCGTCATTTCTGTGATGGGGATAGAAGCACACACACACCTCCTCCTTCAGCCTTCACTTTTTACTACATTGTGCTGTGATGGATAACAGTGAGAAAAAAAGAGTGAAAGAAAAGAAGTATCCCCATCATGAGTCATGAGGTGGTCTCTGCACCTCAAGTTCCAGAACACTGAAGCAGTAACCAGAAATGTCTCAGGGATTCAGGAGATCATATTGTACCACTTAGAATCTACATTGAGACCATGTGGTTCCGAACCCCTCTGAAGCCACATAATGGACCCTGGTGGTCCCTGATCAGGATAAATGACAAACACACGTAGGCCGGTGCTGTGTGCTCAGAAACACACAGGCAGCCAGGTCCACTTCAAACAAGTCCTGGTCATTGTTTCTCAAACTTACCGGCTCGTCCATCTGTTCCTGCTCGTAGTAATAATAGTCATTGTGGCTGAAGTCCCTGGCGAGGTTGGTGTAGAGAAGATATGCCAGTAAAAGAGATATTCCCAGTAGGTGCATGTTTCTAAACTTCTCATGCGATTAGGATCCGAGTAGTATAAAAAGAGAGATTTAAAGAGCCCTCTTCTGTGTCTGCGCTCCCCTCCGCTACTGCCGCTGATAACACGCTCTCATTTGGCCGTTCGCTCTATGTCAGTCTCTCTCTCTCTCTCTCTCTCTCTCTCTCTCTCTCTCTCTCTCTCTCTCTCCTTTGTCTCTCTGTCAAGGTCCAGTACTTGTTCCGCAGAGGGATCGCAGCATGTGTATGAACCCCGCAGAGGATGAAAGCCCGGTCATATGGAAACAGATAAATCTGGTGGGTCTGGGGACTCTGTGGAGTCTGTGGCGTCAATGTAGACCGTTAAGTCGCAAAACTGCAGGAAAGCGGACGATCCACCTTCAAAATAAAAGCCTACTGCTGTCAACTAAGGGTGGATAAAGTAGCCGAATGTTTTACTGAACTCTGTTCCCAACTGATGGCAGTTCCTGTATGGCAGAGCTCCTTCAGCTCTTCCCTCATGCTGAAGGTCATGAAAAATCATCCCGTTAATCTACATATCACAAATGATTTTTATCAGCCATCTTTCTCAAGTTCTAAAACAGCCACATATTTATCTTTTTGAAACAATTTCCCATTATCATCTAATATGATATTTTTATTCCCAAACATATTTGCATACTAATTTGGTCTTGTTCACACTGCATAGAAACAAAAAGGCTAAATATGGAGGATATTGGTCCGAAAATCACAGTATTTTGGAGGCCAAATATGGTGATATTGATATATTTTCATGCACAGAACATTCTTCCCCTGAACACTCAGCTGCATTACATTTAACATTAGAGCATTTATCACAACTCTCGCTTATGCTTTGTTCTAAAGAAAGTGTGGTGTAGTTAAAAAAAAAAAAAAAAAAAAAAAAAAAAAAAAAAAGGAAGTTGTACATTTTGATTTTTGTTAGCTTCACACTGATGTCCTTTACATGTGAGTCCGAGAATGAAGTTGAGGAAACAAGAGCAGCGGTGAGCCAGACAGATGAAGAGAGAGAGAGAGAGAGAGAGAGAGAGAGAGAGAGAGAGAGAGAGAGAACGTCAGCTCCTGTTCTCTGTCGTATTATATTATATTATATTATATTATTCCAAAAAAGTTGGGGCGCTGTGTGTGATCAGAATTTAATCATTTATGAATTCTCTTTGATGTATACTCATTTAAAAACAGTACAAACGCAGAGACCCTTTAAAGAGGCATTTACAGCTGAAACCATTTTCCCACACTTAACGAGCAATTTAATATTTACATTAAAGTAATTGACAGCAATAATACCCAGAGGACTATGGTATGAGAAGCTGCTAAAGCTTGTATCAGTGCTTCTATCTTTTGTGACTGCAAGCTTGAAAGTGAATTAAAAGCGTTAGAAGCACAACTTTAAGTGAGGCCAACTAAGGCTCTGCACAGACAGCAGAAGCCACATCAGCACTGTGTACACAAAAAACTGAGAAAGCAACATTCTTTTGCAAAACACAGATGATTTGAGGCAGCAAATTAACCAGAGAAGTTACTTGGACAACTGCTTAGGAAAAAGAGGAATATAAATTCAGTATGACAACTTAGGAATGAAAGAGGAAAGTTAAACAAATGACCAGACTACTCACAATATTGCATTATAGACAATATGTCATTTCTATGATGTGCAGTCCTGAACGTTATATAATATGTTAGTTGCTTTAAGGTTGGAAAATAAACCTGGAAAAATCTGAAATGATGCTTGTGGCTCAGGCTGCTCTTAAAAAAAATATCCATTCAAGCTTTCCCTCAATGGTCTATCTTGCCTGGGCATAAATGTATGTGGAATGTATCAGTTCAATATGAGCCCTCTCTTAAAAGCTGTGACAGCAGACTTGGAGTACTGGGATAATCTTATTTCTCGGATGGGCAGGATTAGATTTAAATCTATAATACTGCAATTACCAACAAATTTTGGAGGATTTCCATTGCCAAATATTATGTTTTATAACTGGGCAAACCATACAGAGATTGCTGCACAGTGGCTTAAGTACTTACTTGGAGAAAAAAATGTTTTTTAGGATAGCTGGTGCTGTACTCCTCCTACTTTGTTGAGTCTCCAAATAAAGGATTTCACTAAAGGGCTGCAGTTATAGCTCAAAATCTGATAATAAGAAGTACTGTATGTCCCTGGCAGGATATTCTGAAATAGTGTGGTAAAAATAACAAGGCATCGCTCCTTATCCCTATTATAGGAAGTGCTGAATTTTTACCAGATATGAGCATTGTGTGCAATCAGTGGGACAATAAAGGGATTAGGGTTATTAATGATCTGTTACATGGCAATAATTTAATGTCATTTCATCAGATTCAGGCCATATATGGAATATCGTCATCTCACTTTTTTTTTCTTTCTTCAAATTAGTAGTTTTATAATGTCCAGATTTCAGTCTTTAAGCAGCATGCTATCTTGACACAACACGGAGGGAATGTTGCATATTTATTATTTCTAACTTGACTGCGGAATGGGAATGATGGTGGATACATATCTATTACTGCTAACTTGACAACAGAAGAACAACATGGACATGGTGCAGGCACGAAAGATACTTTCAATTGATATAAATTATTTTGCACGTCACGAAAAACACAGACATTTTTTTGTCCTTGTTCAGAAATCCTCAAGATGAAATTAATTCAATTTTGTGACCATTTAACAAACTGATGTGAGACTGTGTTGTATTACATATGCTATAATGTCCTGACGCACTGCTGTAATTTCTCTACTAGTCAGTTTGCTTGACACACTATTGCACTTGCTATCAAATAATTTTCTGTCGCTGTGCTAACAAACAAACAAATCATTTCAGGTGAACAGTAAATATGACACAATGCTGTCACTATAAACTTGCTGAGCACCGAAGACACAATACATGTCCTTCAAAAGACACTTACTTGTATTTATGGTTGATGCAAAGAGTTAACAAGAGACTGAAATGAATGATAAATTTGTACAAGACCGTCACTTGAAGCAGGTTGTAGCCTGCAGGGACAGTTATGTGTCATTGCACTGCAGGTCGTTGACACTGGTGATCTGTCAGCTATGGAGATTCAAACTCTGACCTCTCATATTGACCAGCTGGTCTTCATAGCTCATTAACCTCACACTTTTTTTTCCCAAAGTGAAAAATATTCCCTGCAAAATTGTAAAATCTGTATACACACACACACACACACACACAAACACACACATATATATACAGTATATATGCTACAACTCACTGTAGTAAAAAGTGCTAATTTTGGCTGAACATCAGTGCTGTTATAGCAGGAAGCTAAAACTGAACCAAAAGTTTTTATAGTAGAGTGTCTGTCAGTTTACACTTGACTGCCACCAGACTGCTGGCATAACTGGTATGGTCAAAAAAAAAAAAAAGTTCAAACGTCAAATCTTTGCTGATCACTGTATTGTGGTATACCAAGTGGTTTGAGAAGCAAGTCTGTGTATACAATTTTATCCCTCCCTAACAAACATTGGTTGGATGGAAGTGGCTGTCTTTTTTTTTCTGGAATCTTGTGGGTCATGGGATTCCAGTGGGATTCCCATGGGATAGCAATCAGTTTCACTGTTTACTGCGTTACTGAGCAACAAAGTGTTGTGTTTGCATGCTACGCCTTTGTAAAAACTGCGCCAGTCCCTTTGCTTTATATGTGTTTGTGGCTGCAGCCACTGTGGAGTTTAAACATCTCTGTTTTGCCTGCATTAGTGATGCTTTCTGCCGTAAAGTGTTACATTTGTATTTTATACATGCTCCACCCTCTTACAGGTTTTGCAACTGGCTTACCCTCTTGAGACTCTGCCTTGAGTGAGCCATTTGAAATGGATTGTTCCTGCAAATTTTCATCACCGTCCGATGTCACAGAGTTTTATGTCACCTGTGCCTCACGGATGCTTCCTGCAGGCCACATGAATCCTATATCCTATGCATGGGACAATGGCACAAGACTGAGGCCTACACCGCTCGTCTCGCACTCCCCCAGAAGGAGCATGAACGTCAGCTTCATTTGAGTCGCTTAGTCCCCTTCATGCTAGCTTGCCAGCAGCAGCGGAGTGTGCTACGACTCAGTCCAAACTGTGGGCTGACTAAGATGAGGAGGGTGACTGCTGTGTCTATGAAGAACAAGACCCAGCCTCCCTCTTCAAAGACAATGACATGTCAGCTGACCACCACAACCCATCCGACAACCTTCTCAACATTTTTGCCACATCCACTGAGGGGGTGGTTACCTCACTATTGCCCCAATTGCCCCCCATAACGCTAGCTGAGGATTTCACTACAGTTCTCCTGGCCCAACCCCATTGGAAATTTTGCTTTAGTATCATCATTCCCAAGATGGCACTTATCTTTTCCTATGGGCAGCATGAGTGGGCTGCTCTGCTGGCTGCAAAGCCCCCAGCTATGGCTTACGGGCATACTGCACTGTCAAAGGCTGGGTTTGGAACCAGGGCATACCTCATTCCCTCTTTCCTCTGGCAAGAAAGAGGTCCAGACAGCGGCCACCTCTCTCTTCTGCATGTCTCAAGCTCTTGTAATCAAAGGTGGCCACTCCATGTGTACTGCCCAGGTCAGGCACAGGCACCTCTGGCTGGCAGGCCACAGCTGCAGCAGTCACCAGGAGTCCACCATGTCTCAGTTACCATAAAAAGTCCAAATTAATCAGTTTATGAAGGAAGTTTAATGAGGAATGATTTGTTCCAAAGTGACCTTGCTTTCAGATGGCCCAATTTTTTTCTGGCCTTCTGGGGCAATGTGGCCTGTTTTTATAGATTGCTGCCATTGTACAAACTGGAAATGATGAACAGGGGGATCACTGTGCAGTTCTGAGAGGTGAAGCTGTCCATATTGTAACTGGACCGGGTGGTATTTATGTTGCAGGATGTGCATATTGTTGATACTGTTGTGCAGAATGTTGCATATTTTACCTTCAGGCATACTGAATTATTCGAGCAAAGATCTTCATTACAAGGAAATAGGCCATATTCACTTCCAGCTATCAGAATATTTTTTTAATTAAATAATACATTTTAACAACCTTAAGGCACCACCCTTTGAAAAGGTGACACTGAGAGCCAATGAATTAATTTAATCTGTCGCTACAGAGTTCTTGACTTGTGTGCAGTGACCATAATAATATACACACAAACTCATATACATATGTAAGTTCTTTATTTATTTATTGTTCTTTATAGTATCTGACCAGATCAAGCATGATATCTTAATCAGATGCATCAATTAGTGGAAACACAAAAGAACAAGTGGATGAAATTTTTATGGCTAAACATTAAAATAAGGCTGAAGCATCTATAGCATTAGCCAAATATCACAAGAGATATATTGTTACACATGTTCCCTGATAGTCAGGGGAAGAGTTTTCTCTGGAGGGCAGAGAGGAGAAGCAACGCCGCCTCTCATGTGGACTGAGGCAGTCTCGGGTGTGTTCAGTCCCATGTAGCAGCTTTGCCAGCTGATACGTCTTCTGTTTTCGGAATTTCCTGGAGCCCTCAGGTATTCTGGGGCATTTTGGATCTCAAATGGTGACTTCAGCTTGAGTCTGCTGTGCCTCAACAGGCAGCACGGTGATAACCTCTTCACACACACACACACACACACACACACACACACACACACACAAACACACTTGTGCAGTTTCGTGGCAGCTTTGACAGACCTTGTTTCAGTGACTTTTGCATTGAGCGGAATGGAGCAGAGTTCTCAAAGAAGGTTTCATCCTTTCAAGTGAGCTGGATGCAGTACAGCTCGGGCTTCGGCTGATCTCTGGCACATGGAAACGAGTCGGTCTTTGGATGAACAAGCCAACAGCCCACTTGCCATAGATGAGGCTGAAGAGCTTTGAAGTCAACAGAGTGTGCAGATGAGGTGCAAACTGAAGAAAACCTTAGTTTCTTCTTGCATTAGTGTTTTGCAGAGGGGGGCAGTGTCCAGTATCCGATGTCTGATGTCAGGGGTGTGAAACTTCATCACTCTTCACTCTATTTTGTTCTAATTATTTTCTTTTGTTCCAATTTATTTCCTAAAGAATTAAGGAAGTTTAATGCGTTCATGTTTAAAAGCTTAGCCTTTTCAGCTGCTGAAAGATACCAAAACACCCTTGTAACCAAGTGTCATCTTTAATAATAAATCAGTAGTAGACACTATTAACTCAGGTTTACATGTCATAATGGCAATCATGTTACAACCTCTGCTATATATATGGACAGTATATATGGTGTATACCTATAATATATGTATAGGTACACCTGCAGTATACGCAAAGCAAATTAAATGAGTAAAATAACATCAATATATGTCATGCCCATATGTCTTTATATCAAAGGAAAGTCTATTTTCTCCCCTCTGTCTGGAATGTAAAGAGGGGCAGTGCCCATGCACACTCACAAAGACACTCTGAGGGTGCCCTGTGAGAGTTTTGGCATCTCAGTCTTACTCTCCCTTTTATGACAAGCTGTGATCAATTTTGTGGTTGAACATGTACATATTAACAGTTGTCAAATCATGATCTACTCAGTGTGAACACACCATCTAAGCCACAATAATTGAAATGAGGACATGATCTGTCATACACATCACAATAATGTCAAGTAACCTTTCGGCATATTTGAGGTTTGAGGTTAAGAAAAAGCTATTTCAAATACTCTTTGAAATATGTCATGTTTCCCAATTATCAGCAGTGTCACTGAAAAATATGTTTGTGTCAGTTAAAACACAATGGTGACCAATTCTTTACAAATGCCTCATACAGCTCATGTCCTCACATATGGAAACAGTCCCTGTTAGTTCACTGGTGGTAGTCACAAAATGAGTATGTTGAAGCAAAGCTTTATACTTTCCTTTCACATTTTTAGTGGAACATAATGTATCAATTGATTTTGATCAATTGATGCACATTTAGCTCTGCGTTACAAAGTCAGTTTCTTTGTCCTTTGTTCCCTGTGTGAGTCTGATGAAGTCCAGATCATGGAACATTGGCTCATAAAAGGGTCAGCTGTCGGTCGGTGCCAGGACCGATACGTGAAAGCAGGTCATAAATTAATAAACTGGCTTTGGTTCTGCCCTCATTCATTCCTGTCTTCATTCTTGATGAATATTGCAGGCCTGTTCCTACAGGTTCTGCAGTTCTTACAGTTATCGTCCTGGCAACTTCAGGGAGGGTTAATTCTTTTATCCAGAACAGATACAAAATGTTCATTAGCATCTGTTTCGATTCACACTACAGGTGCAAGGACCCCGGGGCCTCAGAGCCAGTGTGGACGTCATTTAGCTCTCTTACTTTCTATACTTGGCCATAAAGGTTTGTCTGGCTAATATTACATCTTTGACATAAAATTGTACTCAGAGGTACAAACAAGCAGTAAGAGCTGAAAGTAGTTTTTAGACTGCAAACTAAATCAAACATGTTTTTTATTGTGTTTTCTGCTCAATTCAAATACATGTCAGTCCTTCTATTTTATCAGTTCGCCTCCTAAAGTTTTTTGCATGAATTTTGAGCCTATTTCACATTTTCTTAAACCACAAATATCTCTCACATGTTTTTATGAAAATGTCAGGGATTATTATTTCAAAATTTTACTACAGCTGATTACAATTTCCTCACAGTGGACCACGTCAGGAGACATTTTCAGGGCTGCACTCACACTCCTGACGGTTAGAAGTGCTGAGGTGAGCGCAGTCGACAGTGTGAGCAGGTTCAGCTGAAATAACTTGGCATGAAGCAGAGAGAGATGGAGTGACAGAGTTATTCGGCTGTACGCCGAACAGATACACACACACACATACACACACACACACACACTGGTGAGGTGGAAAGGTTGAACTATGCAGGGGGTCTCTCCCCATCTCCAAGTTTGGCCGAGGCTCTGTTATACTGAGGAATGAGTGTGTGTGTGTGTGTGTGTGTGTGTGTGTGTGTGTGTGTGTGTGTGTGAGACAGAGAGAGAGAGAGAGAGAGAGAGAGGCACCACTGTGCAGATATTTAAGGGATATTAAATCCTTTAGCATGGTCGACATTCCAGAGTATTAGAAGACACACACACACACACACACACACACACACACACACTCACACTCACACACACACACACTTGTATTCTTATGAGGACACTCATTGACATAATGCATTCACTGGCCCCTTACCCTAACCTCAACCACCACAACTAAATGTCTCACCCTAAACCTAAACCTAACCAAGTCTTAACCTTCAAACGGTCCTTTGAGGTTGTGAGGACAGCCCAAAATGTCCTTACTTTCCAAAAGTGTCCTCACTCTGTGGGTTAAAAATGTCCTCACTATGTAGCAAGTACAGGTTTAGTTAATGAATGGATTGGGTTTGGATTAAACTGAGGGACCTAGCAGAACAAATAGTGAGCTGGGGTCATTCAGAGAAACTGGCTTACTGTGTGTGTGTTCAGACAATTTAAGACAGAAACATGCTTATGTGAATGCAATCTTTGTCTCTATTACCTTGTGCCTGTTAAACATCAGAATGATGTGTGTGTGTGTGTGTGTGTGTGTAGGTGTGTGTGTGGTGTATGTGCAAGTGTGCGTACATGCATGTGTCTTGTGCTCCTCATTAGAGCAGATGAAGATTACTATTTGGCTCTGCATTGTTTTGATTGACCTATGCATGAAAGGTCAAGGGTCAATCCAAGGATTGTGGGATAAGACTACTGTTTTGGGATCACTTGCCATGACAACAAGTGTAGCCGGCAGTATCCAGAATCAGAGATACAGACATATCCACCAGGGATGAACATGCAGCCATTTCATGGATTTAAGATGAGTGAGACTGCCCTCCAGAAGACTCCCTCTACAGACAGATTGATAACACAAACAACCATCCAAAATGCCACAACTTACACCTGGTATTAGCTTAAGGACAATGGTGCAATGGTCTAATTTGTCTGTAGGTCTGTTGATCTGTTGTGGCAGGAAATGTCAAATCAATCAACAACAGCGCAAAAAAGTGTTGTTTTGTCATGAGTGATGACTGTTTTCAAGCCTTTTTGGGACCCTAAGCAGAATTTGATTAGGGCCAGCAATACTACTAACTGTTGTCGATGCTTGATCATTCACACACCTACAGTGAAACGACGCTAACACACCCATCATCAGTTTGATTAGATGTACCTGTGTGTCTTACATGCCAGTGTCAGCCCGGCAGGTTTTTACCCTTCTGTAGTTTTCAATCTTAAAAATGAAAAGGTAGCGAACTCACAAGAGTGTACTTCACTATTCAAAGAGATACAGTACAGTACATTTACTGTAAACAAGTTATCCACTTGAACTTATTTGGTTTAAAATGCCAAAGTGCAGAAAAGCAGTCCTCTGCAATTAACATCAGATAACTTGGACAGACTAGGCCAACCTCCCTCAGGACAAAACCAAATGTAAAAAACAGAGAATGTTCAATAAATTATGCAAATCAATACTTGTATTTTGTTACATTTTTTTATGATTAGCATTGACGATGACATTCCTGCCTGTCAAGTTTCATTCAGCTCATGTCCAAACCGGAAAACTGCCTGGCTCGCTTCAAAGGATGCACAGAACAACTCGCTCTTCTCTTCCTCTTATTGTCAGTCCACTTTAATCTGTGATCTGTTCCAGTCCACTTCTGACATTTGTATTAGAGATAGACTTTAACGAAAACAAAAGGAAAATGTGCACAAATGCCAATGTTTCAAAACAAACACATCTGCTCTTTAAATTACGTTTTCTTCTTTACTGATTCTGTGGAAATATGTAATTATACTCTGGTTTTTATTATTATACTTAAAATAGAAGAGCAACCTAATTCTGTAAAATGACAGCACCATTGTGCTTAAACAACAATATTCCCATCACTCATAAGTCAGGAAAGTCAACTCGTGCTGCTAAACACATGAACTTTAATTACTATCATAACAATCATTTCTAACATCAACCCCAAAACAACATTCCTCTGATCAATATTTGTCATTCACTTGATAACAGGAGCATCTTCTGGTGGAGTCACGAGCTGAACACTCTCTCACTGTCCGTCTTTCTCCGCTGAGACACGAGTGTCCACATGGTGTTCCAACGTCATGGAATCAGCTGATGTGTTTTGCTTTCTTCGCAGCGGTTTGCTGATGTAACGGCTCTGCTGGGACTGGAAACTGAAAGTGAGATTCATAGTTTTATAGATGATTACTTCCATCCTTCATAATGTGAGCTCTGTTATTTGACTAGTTTATCTTATCTGAGTTTTGACTTAACAGACATATACATCCCATTAGAAAATACATTTCAAGCTCTCTTGTAGGACATTTAACCATGGGGGCGCTAAGTGGGTGCTTAGTTCACTTCACTCTGTTCATGACTAAAGTAACCTCCCTTTCTTAACTCTGCTGATTTCATACTATCATACTGTTTCACTGGTGTAACGTTTTGATACTGTCATGATGAGTTTTATTATGTTTTAAGGGCATTGTGAGGCGCATCTTTTGTATAAAAATGTAACTAAGTCTAAATGTAATGCTGAGTTTATGATTAAAACTATAAAACTGGTTTAAAAAAATCACATTGAAAACATATTGTGAAGCTTCATAATGCAGCAAATGCAGCTGCCACTCACGAAAATGAAAAGAAAAAAATCATCAATCTATGACTGAATTCCATCCAACACTACTGTTGAAATGAAATGGAAACATCAACAATACGTCATTATTTCCCATTATTCAGTATAATGATGAATGTACATCAGCAGTTTCACGTACTTTACACACTGTTTAGAAGGTCAGATGCTGACTTGAACTGTACTGTTACGCCATTTTAACTGACACCTGCTGACCAATCAGAAATTAATATTTTCCAAGGCCAATTTATCATAATGATTGCAAAGTTCTGCCAAATTCTTTAGTTTAGTTTTGTTTTGTTTTATCTGTACAAACACACAGACACTGAATAGCCTACACTGAACAAATGGTTTGCCTGGACATAGACTACATGAGGACAGGACACTGGTTGACAATAAGGAGCACATGACGTCATTTGATCCAAAGAACTCAATTATAAGTAAATAATATGCACTATTATTATTCATTTCTCTAGTCCCAGCTCATGCTGAGACACATGGGATAGGCTGACAGAGTTCTATTTGAGTCCAGAGGAGAATACACAGACACCACACTGAAGGCCAATCCACACAGAAAGCACTTTTGATGTCATTGACCTGACTCATAGAACAGACCTGTCTTCATTTTATCAAATTCATGCATCCACATTGACCCTGGCACACATCCATATCACCTCAAGAGCCTCACATTTTCTTCCCGTTTCTACAGCCCCCGGGAGCTGTGCTGCTGACAGACATTTGGTTCACATGACAGAGGCAACTCAACTGGAATTGAAGACTGTTGATTGAACGGACAGCTTCAATAGCACTTATGCACCACTCTCATCTCACATCTAATGTGGGCTCCTAGTGACTCCCAACATGTTCTCATGCCAGGTCGTCAAACACTGACTCCACTTTGTCACACTCTTTGGCGTCTCGTACAGACGCACAATGTGACCAAATGTATCTGACGACCTGGAAATGAGACCATGCCGGACTCCACAACTGCCTGCAGTTCCAGTCTACCAAGGCTTTACAGCTCTGGGGAAACCGCTTAATATTTGTCATATTTGTGCGCTCAGCCACGCATTCCAACTGTGGGAATTTTTATTCCACCGGAACTGAAAACAATGGGCAGGGTGGTAATAGGGTGTATTGTTTGTGTGTGTGTGTATGTCTGTTTCTGTGTGTGTGTGTGTGTGTGTGTGTGTGTGTGTGTCAGCTATGTGAAAAATGTATGAAGTGGAAAAGGCTCTTAGGCTGATATAGTTCACGTTGTGTTTTGAAGGTCTGAAAGGAGTTCTGAATGGCTCAAGTGCAGAAGTCAATGCAAAACGTGTCCATCCATCATGTACTGTATACCTGTTTATCCTGGGCATGGTTACAGAGGCCTGAAGTCGCTCATATACTGTAGTGATTTAAATGGAAATAAATGGCTGCCTGGAAAGTACAAAGAAACAACACATTCAAATATCTAAAACACTTTTGTATGTTTTACATTATGAACTGGCGACATATTGTATGTGCGCATGACCTTTAAGTTCACACACAGTGCATCATACTGGGCACAATACATGAAACATCTCTAAAATCTAATGCAAACCAATAAAACATCAGTTAAACAGAGGCTACCTCTGAGAAGCTTTCAATCATCTTTGTGTGACTGTCTCAGAAAGAATCATTTGTGTGGTCGTTTTCGAGGTGGGAGTTCATGAAGTTTTGTTTGACTATTTGTGATTAACCCACATGCAGTTTCATTCAGCGTAATCTTTTTGGCTGTACCAGGCAGATTCAATTCAAAGACTTAGAAACTCATTTTTCAGCCCTGTTGTCTTTGATATAAATCCTTCAGGCAAGAGAAAATAAGATGCAGCACATCTGCCATCATCTGCACCAGATCAAATTAAGTATATCTTTCCTCAGTTTAGTTTCTGTTGCTTTTAACTTAAAGTGATTCTGCACCTCTCACACAAAAACATCATTGTCTTATTCCAAGAAGTTCTGAGCTGTCCAAAGGTCCATCACCTCAGTGCACCATACACCAGCCCCTTTCCAATCGAGTCTCAGTTGCTCACCTGCCCCTTTTACAAAACCACCTGTAACAACCTGAGCACCAGTAAAAGTCACTGTCTAGCAAACCAGTCCCAAAATGTTTGTGAGCAGCATTCAGGAGGAGAAACTCTGACTTGCTGCTATTTCAGTGACCATTTCTCTCACAGTCATTTATTGTCTAGAGTGTTTTTCCGACCAGTTACCAAACAAACACAGTGCATCTATTGTGAAGAGGGCAAGCGTTCAGCAGGTTAGTGGGGGTAAGAGTGTTCAGCTGTTTTTTATCATATCTGAAAGAAAACATACAGAAACAGTCACTGTCCAGGTTTTACACAGTGGATGCAGGATGTTGGAACATGTGGATGATTCTGCTCCCTTATATGGGCCCAAAGAGAGCGACTAAGTTTTTTAAAAAGCCTAAAAAGTATGTGAAATATTTTCTCCGTCTATACTAACCCCAACTTACATCTTATTTGCTACCTCTCTCTCTCTCTCTCTCTCTCTCTCTCTGTACCACCCACACACCCACACACACACACACACGCACACACACACACACACACACACACACACACACACACACACACAGTGGCTGGAGGGAAAGCATGTTAGTGCAGAGATAAGCCTCCTTTGTTAGCTGGTTGACACTTGGACACCATTAATTAGACTGGGCCCAGGGAAACAGGTCAATGACCTAACTAATGGCTAATGTATGTTTGGATCTAGATATGTCTGTTTGTGTGGTTCAAAGCGTTACAATGTGTCTCTCACTTTTAAGACAATTTCACCAATAATAACTGATTTTAGATTGGACATCTCTCCTGATTGGTCATTTATATTTTTTACTGGCAGTCCACTTGCTGAGAGAAATGCTGAAATCTGCATTAAAGTGTGTTTTCAAGTTAATCTTTCAAACTAAATGCTCTTTTTGCTCAGTTTCCACTCCCTTTATTTACAGGCTTATGGCAAGCTTATAGTTAATACATTTCTCCACTAGAGATTCTGCATGGTGTTAGGTGTTACTTTCAGTGTTGCTGTAATTTTGCACATTGCATGCAGGTTAAATCTTTTAAGACAATTTTAAATGATTTGGATTTTGTTTCCCTTATCATAAATTATTTTCAGTACCATCATACAACCATTAAACGGAGACACTCATCATCAATATCTGTATGTGTGAGTTTTCCAGGATTATAAGAGAGAGAGAAATTACTGGGATTATTTTTGATGCTGAAGAAACACAATGTGAAGTTAAATGGTGCAGCTATATTTCTAGAATTTCTAAGTGGGTTTATTGGTATTTGTCGTTGATCAACATCAAATACACCACTATCACTGGAAAGCCTAAGTCCTGCTGAAGTATGTGTATGATCTGACTGAGTTAAAAAGAAAAGGGGTGTTTTTAGAGAGGCCAAGATGTCCTGATTTCTTCCACTAATAGTAGAAGAAATCAGGACATCTTGGCCTCTCTAAAAACACATCTTGGCCTCTGCTGCATCTATTTTGATCACTCTTTAGAAAATAAAGAAATAAAACAAAAAACATTGGTTTTCTTCTGACTTCATGCATTGATTTCACTGACTATCATAGATGAAAACTAATAAGCATAGTTAGTATGTTTCTGTAGGAAGTTTAGCTCATGTTGTTCTCCCTCCCTGCATCTCTCCAGCTCTCGGTTATATAAACAACAAATCCTTGGCTCGACGTTGACCTCTTGGCCTGGCAATTAATTGTGCACGCAGGCATACATACAAACAGCACATCCAAAGACTAATAGCTCAGACCCCCCAACAGCAGGTCAAGGGTATGCACTGCGAACCAATCTCTCTCCCTCTGAGTATGTGTGTGTTCATCTCTCTGTGCGTCAGTGTTTGTGTGTGTTCCCTAATTGGAATGCTATGCTTTGGTCGTGCAATCACAGACGTCTGTGGAATTTGAGCTGATATGAAAATAATTGGCTCACTTTGGCTTGGTCAGACGTTGTAACGAGCGGTGTGTTTTCACAAAGTTAGGAAGTAATACAATATACTCCAATGTTTACTCTCAAACTTGTTATAACCTGTTCAGAGGATGTTTTATGCTCAGTGCTCCTCAGTGTGCTTCAGCTTCCAGCGTAAGTTCTTATTTTGTGTCAGCCCGTGTGTACAGAATGTTTTATCATGGCAGAAAATTGGCACAAGCATGAGTATGTGTGTTGGAGGTGGAACTCTGTGTATGTGTGTCTGTGCTATGTATTACTCACATCGTGGGGACATAAATCTGTTTACACAGTCACACTGTGAGGATTTGCTGTACTTGTTGGGACAAAATGCAGGTCCCCATAATGTAAATCATCAAATTTTAGGGTGTAGACTTGGATTAAGGTTAGATTAGGGTTAGGAAAATAGTGTTATGGTTATGATCAGGGTAAGTCTCCATGAAATGAATGTAAGTCTATGTAATGTCCCCCAAAATAATGAAACCTAACATTTGTGTGTGTGTGTGTGTTTGTGCGTGTGTACTTGTACAGATATGTTTGTGAGAACCAATTTTATTTTTGGTTTTAATGGTTAGGTTAGAATTAGTTGAGGGTTAGGGTTGGGGTTCGGGAGTTCTAATGGTTAAGGTCAAGGTAGTGGACTCAGGAGTGCATCCTGTCAATGAGAGTCCAAACAAGGATAGAAGTACAAACGCATGTGCATGCGTGCATGCACAAATGCTTGCGTACGTGTGTGTGTGTGTGTGTGTGTGTGTGTGTGTGTGTGTGTGTGTGTGTGTGCATGGATTGTGTATTTGGTTAACATGAAACATGTAAATCCCTGATTAGCTCTTTAACATAAACTTCCTTCACTGACTGATCAGCACAGCAGGAATACCAGACAGAGTGGCAGAGCAGATTTAACATGCACGTGCGTGTGCATGTGTGTGTGATCCGGACACATGCTTAGAACTAGAAAACACATTAAATGATGGTTTAAAGAAGGATTTCATTTGTAGGTCAATGTCACACGCTGATGTAAATGTGGAAGACTTAGACAAGAAAAAGAGGGTGAAATGAAGAGTGAACTGAAATGTCACTGACAATATACGTTTGGCTCATTACATCATTCATTAAGACTGTTAGGTAAACAGTAAAGCATGATGGGGTGTCACATCATGGATGAAGTTGAAAGTGATTACGTCATCCCATTGTGACATTTCTCCTGCCAAGTTCCTTAATATTTTTGTTGGAACAGCTTGTGTGCGTGTGTGTGTGTGTGTGTGTGTGTGTGTGTGTGTGTGTGTGTGTGTTATCAGGTTTACACTGTAGCATGACCACCTACCAAAGTGTTTCAATCCTCTTCCATGTTTGGAAGTTTGTTTGTATTCAGGTAAATCAGGCCTTACCCAGAACAGGGACACTAATGCAAACCTACTGTATACTTGAGACAGCAGAAACGTAGCAGAACCAGGTGGGTTTACAACAGATTTTCACATTGCTAGCAGCATGGTTCTTGGGATGGCAATGTCTGTTGGTCAGTCGGTCAAATATTGGATGGATTATTAGGAAATTTGGTAGAGATATTCATATCTCACTCAAGATTAATTGTGGTCATTTTAGTGATCCCTTGACTATTCCAGGTGACTACTCTGGTGATTTAATCAACAAGTGCAGATTAAATACTTTGCAATAATTCACAGTAACAATGCCATAATGTTTAAAATATATACAGACTATTATCCAACAAATAGATGGTTTAAAATTGATATTCAAAATTTAATGTTTAATGTGGTTAAAGTAGGAATCAATCAGTGAATCAGTCAAGTCATTGACTAAGAATGAAAAGTTTCTCCTTCAGTTATCTCGGCAGGTATCTGTCTGAAGGCGGCGCATATTTTGATAAATCAGCAGCCTCTGATTTGAGAACTGCCACAGCAGAGCACAGTACCGTTACGCATGGCCATCAACTGTCCACCTGATACACCATAAATAACATCCCCAGTGTGAGTTTAAAATGTATCTTGGGATGCACAAAAGTTTACATTGTGGATAGTCAACGTAGAAGAACCTATTTTAATGAACAAGAGAAGTTAAAAAACAGGAGACCAGGAGGAACATAACATTTCCATAAATACTAATGAAGCTGTCATGGTCCTGGGGTTTGCTTGTAGTCTTTCCTGTCTTGTTTTAAAACTTTGAAACTCTCCTGATGTGCCATGTTTTGTTTTACTTCCTGCCTTTGTCTTTTCCCCATCTTTGTGATTGCTGATTAGTTTGACCTGTCCCTCATTAACCTTCCCTCTCTTGTGTATTTAGTCTGTGAGTTTTCCCCCTTTCAATTGTCAGATCTGCATTTGCTGCTTGTGTTTCTCATCAGTGTTCCTGCCTGTGTTCCTTGCGCCATACTGGTTTGTTACTAGTTATTTGTATTTCTCCTTTGTTCTTGGATTTTGCCTCAACCTGCTCGCTCAGTTTTTGTTGCCTACCTCTTTTTTATTATTATTATTATTATTATTATTATTATTATTATTATTATTAGCATTGTAGTTGTTGTTGTTGTTGTTGTTGTTGTTAAAGCAATCTGCTCTTTTTCGAACAGTTAAAACATAACAGTACATCCTGACTCGAAATGGACTCAGTGGACATCAGCTTCTCACTAGAGCATCTGGAGGGGGCGAAATCCTCCATGGTTAATTTTTCTATTTGTTTGAATAGTACAGTAGACAGAAGGATAAGATGGGGCCATAATCTTTTTTGAAAAAACAATCAGCTCCAAACCCTGCTTTTTAGAAGTGTCCCTCATGGCTGAACTGTTATCCAAGACTGATAATATTGAAAAAAAGACCATGCTGGCCATTCAGGATTCCTCCAGTGGTCCCTGTGTTGGACTTAGCATGGGAACCACTGCCTGTCTCAATTGTTGAGTCAGCCAGGTAGCAACCAGACCAGTAGCTTCCAGTCTGCATCTCAGCCTTTTAGCATCCAGGCTGCTAGGTTCCAGTCTGCGCCTTGGTCTAATAGTATCCACCCCACTAGACTCCACTCTGTACCTTGGCCTGCTATTGTCCAGCTCACTAGCCACCAGCCAGATTCCTGGGCTGATAGCATCTAACTTGCTAGTCTCGAGGTTTCAAGCTCATAGTTGTCAAGTCACTGGCCTACACACCCTGCCAGCTCCAGTCCCTGAGTCAACTAGCCATTGCCTTCCTAGCCTCCATCCTCTTCCTGAACTAGCTAGTCACTGCCCTGCTAGCATTCAGGCAGTTCCTGTTCCTGAGTTGATTAGCTTCCCGCCTGATTCCACTTATGACTGGGTGTCTCCTTGGTGGCAGACCCGCTTAACTATCGAGATGGCTCCTACAAGAAGGCAAGGCCCCCAGTGATGTGGGGACTCGCTTCAGTCTAGCTCCCTGCCATCTTGCTCCCTGGTCTCTTTCAACCTGCCCTTTAGCAACCTTCCGAGAAGTGATCCAGAAGGAGGCATAGCTCCCATCGATGTTGTATATATATTAGCTGTCCAACTCCCCATCCTCACTGCTGCCCTTGGTTACTGCCAAGTCGGCTCCTGACTCAGCTGAAATCCTTCCTGTTCCTGAGTGTGTTCCTGGGCTGATCGACGCCTCTCCAATTCCAGGTTCCCTGCTAGTGGTCTGGCTCTCACACCTGCTCATGGTTCCCTGTTGGCAGTTGAGCTGACCCACGTGAGCTGCAGCTATCTTCTTTTACTGTGCTACAGCAATCCACTGAGACTGATCTGCAGCTTTTACCCATTCCTAAGCTGCAACAACCTTCAGTGCCTGTGGTGCTGAAATCTCCCAGTCCTACTGAGCTGCAGCAGTCACTTGTGGTTGTGTGTGAGCAGCTTCTTATTTCTCTAGCTCCACCTGCTCACCAACCAGTCACCCAGCTGGTGGCCTCGGATCCTGGAAGCCAGCCACAAATCTTCTGTCCTGTCCTCCAGCCTTGTCGCCAGCCTGCACAGTAGTCCTGCCTAGGTTATTGGCTTCCAGAGCAGTACTACAATTGCCACTGGCCTCAAGTCCAACTTCCAGAGGGGTTCAACCTTTGCTGCCAGCCTCCAGTTTTGCCATCATAGAGTTTCTGTCTTTGCTGGAGGTCTCCTGCCTGGCCCACATAGAGGTCCCGCCCTCAACGTTGGTCCATCTCTCAGCTTCACACCTTCACACCAAGAGCGACTGTCTGGTTCCCCTGCCTGTCCTCCAGGGCAGCTCCATCTGCTTCCAGCATTCAGGCTTTCATCCAGACCTGGTCCTCTCTTCAAACCTGTCTCCTGTTTGCCCTCCTGAGTGACTCAGTCTGTCTGCCTCCCCATGTCGCTGTTTTTTTTTTTATTATTATTGTTTGTCACATCTGAACATCTTGCTCTCTGCTTTTTGACTGTTGCTGGAATGGAGAACCCCAGCACATGGCTCTCCACACCGTTCCAGACCTCACATGAACATTGAGAAATGGTGATGTGGAAACAGAGCAAGTGGGAGGTGAATTCCTCAAAGGAGTAATATTACACTGATAAGAACAGGAGATAACTTGGTGCAATATGACTGTAGAAATATGTACTGGGACAGAAGTGTTCAGAATGGATAACAGGCATCAGCATTGCTCAGTTGTATTCTATTTACTCACAATGTGTTATCTCCAGTTCGTGTCTGTTTTTCGTGTATAGATTTTTGTCCTGTGCATAATGGCAAATGAATAAATACAAGAAATAGGATAAAAGTAGGATACAGCTGTCTAAATGAATTATCAAGCTATTGATATTACAAAGTAAAGAGAAAATTGGTCATAAATTATTTTTCTGTCTTACTTTATAAAGTCTGAAGATGTATTGTTCATGAAGAAAAAAAAACTGAAATAATGAATTCCAATGAACCAAAGCATGTGTGAACCATAAGATATATATGTAGAACTGATATTGGTGTTTCATTAAAAATAGGATCTGTTACAGTCAGTGAAATTCCTCTGACATGTCTCCCTCTGTCAATATATTATTATTACCATTTCTTCTTTATCACATTCATCCTCTTGGGACTATCCATGTCTGTATAGAATTGCATCGCAGTTCCTTTAATAGCTGTCAAGACTTTTCACTAACAGCACACAGAAAAGAAAAAAAAAAGTGCAGGGCGGCAGCTTGATCCCCGTGCCGGTGATTGTCTGAGAAATATCTTCCCGAGGGCACACGAAGCATGAATGAAGCTCACAGCCCATATGGATAAAGTGACAGTTTACCTGCGTCAGTGTGTGTGTGTGTGTGTGTGTGTGTGTGTGTGCGCAGAGCAACATGTGAGGAAAGAGTTTAATTCAGAAGATGTTGACAAGATAGTGATTTATATTGTAGACTTCAGTGTACTGCCCATCAGTCTCTATTCTGTCAGTGATGATGGGAAACAATGACAACTTCCTCCTTGTTTTATTGTTTTATGCAGGTAAATGTTTAGAACAGAGGCAGTAGCTTACTTAACATTAAATAGCAACCAGAGAGGTAGAGAGTGTATGTAAAGTCAAAATGTAAAATATAAGTATTGAAACTGTGAAAATGCAGTAATCATTCTTGACCTTTTATGGTATTTTAGTGTGTTTTCCCTTTAAAGCTTGTAAACAACTGAAACTTGTCACTCACAGGAAGAAACACGGAAGTGACACAGTTACAACAGGAAAATAATCCAAGAATCTGAGGAATTTTCTCTGACACATGGAGGTGTCACAGTGGAGATACAGGAATTTATTCTGTGACTCAATGATTGACTCTGGGACCAGTAAAAAGAAGAATAAACAAACAACACCTGCTCTCTCTGTGTGTGTGTGTGTGTGTGTGTGTGTGTGTGTGTGTGTGTGTGTGTGTGTGTGTGTGTGTGTGGAAGAGACAATGCCAGAAAAACACCTGCTGTCTTTATGACCAGCAAACACATCCTGTGGCCCCTCAGACACGCAAGCTTGATTCCCGTGTACTGTCAAGACAGAAAAAAGGCTCAACACCAACACAGGAATAAAGGAATTTTTAACTCAGAAATTGAAGCAGGGCGGAGTGCACTCTACAATCATTTTAAGTGGAGTTTTTCAATAAATTCTACATGGAGCGTCTCTCTTCTTCTGAACTTCTGTTTTGTATGACCAGCTAAGAACAAAGATGAAGATCCACCTAATCAAAGAGAGGTGAAGATGGATCAGCAGCTATGTCCTCAGTTCTCTGGCTCCAATGAAGAACAAAGAACATGAGGACAAGGACAAAACTCACTGGCGTGTTAGAGGAAAAATATCTTGTTGACTGTCTCTTGTATGTCCTCCTGATCAGATATTTAATCACCTCAGTTGAGGTCATTCATTTCTGCTTCATTCCAACTTTTTGTTTTTTCTGTCACTACCCTTTATAGCTCTGGATCAAGAACTGCTGTCAATCTTTGTTTATATACTTAGTTATATTGTATTTTTCTTAGATTATTATAATATTATATAATATATATTATATATTATAATATTATATAACTGTATTCTTAGTTATATTTTTAACAGTTGCTATTATTTTATGTTTATATGCTTAGTTATAATTTTTTCTCTTGGTTTTTATTCTCATCCTTATTCTTCTTTATTGTATATATTTAACCTGCTGCAATGGAAGAATTTCTCAAATTGGGATCAATATAGTAATAGTCTCAGTCTGAGTTTACCCAAACTTCATGACCACAGGTAAGGCTGGAACATCATCAGCTATATCAAGAGCCTCCCCTTCAGGCTCACCTCCTTCTTCACCACAGCAGTCTGATTTAGCAGCCAATGTAAACCCAGTCCTTTACCTGGAACAAAAGCTCTTTTTTCTTTTACAAGTTTTGTTTTAGAAGTTTTAGAAGATAAACATTCATCCTGCCATATTTTAATGACCAACCCACACAGCAAATATTGGTGTTGGTCAGACTAAATAGGTTCATTTTAAAAACAATACTTTTGATTCTGGCACTCAAAAAGGCATTTGTCAAAACATACATTTGCAACTTTGCCAAAATATTGTGCTTAAAGCTGCTAGTGTACTTCATCAGGACTGCTTCTCAGATGCTTGAACAGCTTTGGAGCCCCCCTCCCACCACGTCTTTCCAAAGACGGAAGTGAGGAGGCTGTGTCTGACATTTTCTCAAGCTTTTCAAATATTTAATAACCATTAAATATTTAATGGTAAACCTTTAAATATTTAATGGTTATCATGTCTCCTCCCTGCATAGTGACTGGCTTTTAACTCTGTCCTCCAGTGTGGAGGTGATTTCCAGTGTAGTCGGTCAACACTTCGTATGAACTAGTTCTGTTTTTCATGCATTTTCAGTTTGTTCGTATAAAGACCTGACTGGTTCGACCCCCGGGTCGGGCAGGGCCTTTCTGTGTGAAGTTTGCGTGTTCTTCCCGTGCATGCGTGGGTTCTCTCCGGGCACTCCGGCTTCCTCCCACAGACCAAAAACATGCTCATTAGGTAAATTGGTGACTCTAAATTGTCCATAGGTGTGAGTGTGAGTGTGAATGGTTGTTTGTCTGTATATGTTGCCCTGCAATCGGCTGGCGACTGGTTCAGTGTGTACCCTGGGATAGGCTCCAGCCCCCCGCAACCCCAAAAGGGATATGCGGGTATAGAAGATGAATGAATGAATGAATGAATATATATATATATATACACACATACTTACACACACACACACACACACACACACACACACACACATATATACTGTATATCCATCGAGCCACAGATGCAGCTCTATCAGCATTGGGACCACCAGACCCCTGAACAGAGTTCATTAAGGCCATCACTCTCCCCAACAATGCATCCTAGCTCAAAACATACAGCTGAGGCTGATGGTGATAACATTAGTACTGCAGATCAAATCAAATTACTGGATGTAAGGACATGTTGGCTTGACTGCTCTAAATTAAATGTTAACAGATCACTGAAGTCATTCCAATGGACCCTGAGTTGAACATGAATGTTGGTCCCAAATTTCATAGTAATCCCTCTGAACATTGTCAAGATATTTCACTCTGAACCAAAAATTCAAATGCTTACTGCAAGTATGAAACACGACTTTGCATAATGTCAAATACTAAGAGAATGAAGGGAATTCTCAAAAGCTCCAATGAGAGTGGAAACATTTAGGCATAGCTGTGATGCTCATGTGCAGTGGCACTTTGTGAGTCAGGCTGAGGAGACTCATATTTAACCTAATGTCTGAAGCTGAAACATGTTAATGCTGCTGTGAGAATAATCCTCATGGGTTCAGACATTCTTTATGTGTTCCCCCAACAGTTACAATCCTGTTTCTGTAAGGCATTACCAGAGTGACCTTGATAGGCTGCATTCATTTGTTTTATTTTTGTACATGTTTGCTTTGTTTCCAGTGTGGACAGCTGGCAAACCCAAAGGAAAACAGGTGGGATGAAACTAACAATTGCCATACAGTGGACAATCAGTCAGACCGCAATGTTAGAAATCTGCGTTAATATGTGGAATATGTTCCTTCGTCTCTTGAGTCACCAGGATGCATGAGCTGAATTGTTTTCTATGCAGCAGAACAAAGGTTTTCAAGGTTTAGTTGGAGGGTGCACATTAGGAACTTCTCAGCTATGATGGCTGCTCTATACTTTGTCCAGTGGAACAATGGGAATCAGTGTTAGAGACTTGGCTTATACAATGTTATCATAGGAAATGTCATGGGATGCAGAGGCAGTATTTCAGTGAGAGGTATCGGTGCTCTGCTTCCCATCAGCTTCAATGCAAACCAGTAGGATTCTCATAAAGCATTCTGGTGAGGTGAGTCATACAGTCAAACAACAATAGCATATTTCTCAGCTCCTTTGGTTCATGCAAATATGAATCTAATGGCATTCACTCACAATTACTCTTAGTGCTGACGTAGAACTGGTGACTGGAGCCATTTATGTCGTATCGTCTTCAAAAGCAACACGGATTGGCTGAAAGCGGTCGTTCTTTGAGGAGTGCTGTTTGATGTGTGAACTGGCTTTGAACTGAAACAGTGGCACTGAGCTGGTGCCAGCTGATTAGCTCACTAACAATATGGCCATTCAGAGCCATTATAGGCTTATTTTATTCAGTATTTATTTGACCCTACTGCCAAAACTGGAAAACTTGTATTACAAAAGACTGTGAGTAATTAGTAAAGTCACTGTTAAGGAGACAGATTCTTTTCGTTTTGACATAAAATGTGGCACGCTGGCAACACTGTCGCCTCACAGCAAGAAGGTCCCGGGTTCGATTCTCGCTGCGGGCACCAGGTGTGTCCTCCACCATGCCTTCAGTGCCTGCTGCTCGAGGAGGGCCTTTCTGTGTGGAGTATGCATGTTCTCCCCGTGTTCACCTGGGGGTATCCTCCGTAAAAATATACCCCCACTAAAAACATGCAAGAAGATCACCACCTGACCAATGGTGACAGCGAAGATGAGTCCCCGGGTGCCGGTCTGGCTGCCCACTGCTCCTGGTCTGCCGTGGAGGAAGGACGACCAGGATGGGTTAAAGGCGGAAGTCAAATTTCACCTTGTGTGCAGTGTTCGCATGTGTGTGACAAATAAAGGGGAATGTCTCCCCCCGATTCTTCTTCTTCTTCTTCTTCTTAAAATAAGAAACTGAAATGAATATGGTTAGAAATGTTATTTCCTTGCAGATTTTGATGATCTTACAACAGATTCATCATAAAACATCATGAAAGGACATTTTAAAATCTGAGACTAGCTGTTCTAAAGTAAAAACCATACAAAAACAAAAGGTTTTAATACACTTCTTGAATCGTCAATCATTTAAACACAGGATTACCTAAATACCGAATTGGGATTTTCAAGCTTCATGGTTTCTGAGTCAAAGCAGCAATAAACATTTTATAAAAAGAATAAAACGTTTTTCACTCCACATTGACTTCGGTTACTTGTTATCAAAGCCTATATTAATTAACCAGGGTTGTGCTGCCATCTACTGGTCATATTTGATAAGGTGAAATTCTACCTGCATCCTTTACTTCCTCGTTTAAGCTGATCCACAGATATTTTACATATTCATTATTTTTCTAATGTGCCAATATTGATCATTTCCATAGTTGTCAAATGTGTAAAATCATATCCAAATGCTCCTTCATCAAACAATACAAAATGAGAATTTTAAACCAGTAACATTAAATAAATATCAGTAATATTAATCTAATACTATTAATGATGGGTCTCTGATATTTTACTAACTTTCAGTATAGTTTAGACTGCGCAACAGCCTTACGCGCACCCGGAAAAACATAACCCCACGTGTTTGGCTGCGTCAAGTTTAGGGGAGAAATGATTACTTCCGGATTTCAATCGCTTTGCTTCCAAAATAAAATGCAGGACTAACTTAGTGCAAACATATCGAAGCAAAGTACTTAATGCAGAGATTTTTGTGGCTCTTAATTTTAGAGTTTATTTATTATATAGCTCCATAACAATGAGATATGAGTCTTAGATGTTAATAATATGAGAAGTTTATTCTTTGTGTTGTCAAATGATGGGCTCCGCTTACTGAATGTGTTTATCATATAGACTACTGTACGCTGTGGAGGGGGGGAATGGTGACTTTTTACATCAATTTCCGCTGGGTAAATGTCTCATTGTATGTTGTCCTAGTTGTTTGTACTAGTTAGCAGTAATTTTTAAACACGACCGTCAATGAAACTTGTATTTTTAAGGGTGATAACGGAAGTAGTATCATATGTTTGGGTTGAACTTAGCGTTAGCCGTGACTAGGAGTCGCACGAGGCTTTCGCAGGACGGATCCAGCAGCTTCACAAACAAACAGGTTTTCGTTAAAAAACAGACATATTTCTGTGCCGATATGTTTATGAATTTCTTTGGAAAAGAGTTGTGTGGGCTCATAGCTGCTAATTCCTGTTCGTGACTTAAATTCAGCGCTAGTCTTGGTTAGCGCTTTAGCTAGTTAGCCGACTAACGCTAGCGTGGATGTAAATTACAGTTGTTTTATTTGGAACGTACTGTTTGGACGTACTGTTATTTTACTTGTCCCTCGGCGTTTATTTGGCAACTGTGATTGTGAACAGAAGTTAATGTCAATGTTGACGCTAGTTGTGTGATAAATGGAGAAAACTTTATTCGTGTTAAAGGTAGTTTTCGCAGTTAAACACAGTTATTTCATGTTGCTCAGAGCATGTGACGTATTGAAACTCACGATGCCTTTTTGTGAGATTGGACTGTGCGCAGTTCCATGAATGCATCATTAAAGAGCTGTCATCATTAAATGAAAGGCTGTTTGTGAATCCTTGATATCATCTGTTCTCTGAAGACCTGCCTTCAAAAACCTGTCTACATTTCAGATGGATGAATTATTATCAGAGAAGAATGGACATGTGTTGGAAGCACACAGGAAGGAGGAAGAGGAGATGGAGGTTACCATGACAACGCAACTAGAAAATCTCATTGTAACCCCTGATGGTGTAGACACGTCATCAACTTCACAAACACTTCCAGAGGAGGCAGGAGACACACACACAGACGGGACAGCAGCAGGACTTTCTTTAGACAGTGTGTGTGAGACAGAGGACTGTGAGGACTGTGAGGACAGCTCAGACGCCTCAGACAGGTGTGTACACAAACACACAACAGGCTAACAAGAGGCTTGTATTGATGGTTTTATACTACCGAGTATGAATAGTTGTTTGTGTATTTAATGCCAGTGAATTTCTAAGCATGAAGCAGTCCAAGAATGGAAAGAAATGACTCTGATTCTCTTCCTCTCTTCTTCTCAGTGACAGCTCTTCCTCTTCGTCCTCATCGTCCTCCTCCTCTTCCTCTTCTCCCTCTATCCCTTTGTTTGGGCATTACAACGATGACGACGATGAGGGTTTCAGCCAGCCAGCCCCCATCAAAACCAGAGATGAGGTCTTGGTCGAGGTCAGTCTGTGATTGTGTGATTGAGGGTTTTTCAGGTGTGTGCTGGAATTCTTGTTTCCTCCACATTGCCGAAGGCAGAAGGACAATAATGTCCAGCTTGTTTGTGGATTGTGTATGTAAGTCACAGATGAACAGTCATGTCCTGCTTGTTCTACATTGATTTACCTGCTATTCCACTGTATAGAATGCTGGTATTTTCCAGTTGTGACAATACTTCTTTAGTGCCGTACTCTGACATGCAGACATTTTCCTTACTGCACACAACAAAACAAGTTCAAGGTGTCAAATCTTAAATGTTATCAAAACACACGCAGATGTACAAGAACTTTGTCGAAATAAAATACAGTCCAAGACTGGATTAAGAATTAAGACAAGAACTGTCTGATGAAAGAATAACTTTCAGTGCTACTCTCTCACTCAGTTCATCTCAGATTGACGCAGAATAAGGTGACAGGGTGAGGCAACCTTACCATAAAATTTCCACATGTCACACGAAAAGCGTTTTTCTGAATGAATGAACCAACATTCATTCATTATGTAGCTACTAGTGGTCAATGGAAACTCATGAAATGACAGTATTATGTCAGGTAGGGCATTATTTACACACGCCGAAACCTTCTTTATAAAATCAGCGTTAGCTCTATAGTGTAGTCGAAAGCCACACCTAGAACAGATCCTGTAGGTGTTATTTGAAATGGAATAACTTTGTATTGATTGGCCCAGTGTGTGTGTGTGTGTGTGTGTGACCCTGTTGTGTCTTAAAACCTACAAAAAAAAATACCTTTATACCATCAAAGAAAAGGGGACATGTCGTAATGCCTGTGTGTAGGAGCTGCCTGCAGTGGAAGACGTGTGTGTGTCGTTACCAGAAGACGCAGAGCTGCTGCCTGTAGGAACGGTCTCCAGTATTATACAGACACTTGGTAAATACACACTCACGTTAAGGCAACACTTGAACTTTTATTGTGTGTTTAATTTGAGAGTAACAGAAGTGGAGCCTTTAAATGTGTGTTTTGTCAGTTCTTTCTAATCACTCTTTGTCTGTCTGCAGTTATCATCCAGTCTCTGAAAGACACGCCACCTCTGACTGATGACAGCATCATCTTTACATCTGATAGGCTGGCTTTGGCCAAGGTGGGTGGACCAGCAGAGTCTGTCTGTCTGTCTGTCTTCCTTCACCTCTGTCTACTGTTGTGTTTCTCTCATGGTTTATGTTATCTGTTTGTGTCCTGTTGGTTTCCACGTGCTAATGTTCTGTTGTTTCTGTGTTCCAGGTGTTTGAGGTGTTTGGTCCAGTGTCCAGTCCCCTGTATGTTTTGCGTTTTAACTCTGTCGAGCACATAAACAGCAGGGGGTTGACAACGGGACTGACAGTTTATTACACACCGGCCATCAAAGAGTACACAGGATACGTCCTCATACAACAACTCAAACTGTAAGTATACACACACACGTGCACATGTTGCATAGAGTATATTAAAGATAGACAAATACACAGAGTAGTTATTTAGCTTGTTTGTTGTGATATGATGAATTGAAATTACTTTCTGACCAAACCTGAGCAACATATTGAAAATGCTTTTCCCTCAGTTTGAAGGGATCTGATGCATCCTGGAAGAACGACCAGGAACCACCACCAGAGGTGAGCACATAGACAGCAATGTAAACAAGCCAGGGGTGGCATGTCGAAGCATCAGTGAGCCAGTCTGGGTCAACATTTTCAAACTTTATGCATATGCTATTTGGCCCCCCAAAAAACCTATATATTTTATTTTTTTATTTTTTATTTTTTCTTCTTCTTCTTCCTCTGAATCTTGAGAATTGCGTGGTCTATTGCCCCCAGGAATTTTGCCATTTTTGCACCCTGAGACAACTTGTTCGACAGGGTTTGCTGGATTCAGAAATGTAACTCCTAGAGCCATGCAATTGATAAATGAAATTAATGGACCTGTATTGAGTAATGGAGACAGAAACTAAAATGGTTACTCACAACATACTTAATGTTCAATTAGGAAGACCTCCAGAGACAGTGAAGTGGCTATTGAGCACCTCCCTTCTGCAAATAAGTGACTGTGCAATCAATAGAGGAATAATCACCTTTCATTATTTCCTTGTAATACAACATCGATATCAACCTCCCTTGCCATTTTTTTTATCTTATTCAACTTTTACACGAGGACTCCATGGAAGGAACTCTGGACTTAACACACACACTGCTCTCATATCACCATTCACACAACTTTTCAACAGTGCAAATAAAGTGATAGAAACATCATCAGTACAGGTGAAGGGATACCAGAACTCTCCACAGTGAAAAGGCTGCTCAAACACCTGAGATCGGTATAAACAACAGCAATGCTGTTTTTCAACCACACAGTCTCTGTTTTCATCAACAGCTGGCCTCTGCCAACATCACGCAGAGAACTCATCCACTGTTCTATGTGACTTCAGTCTTTCAACAGAAAATCACATTTTTTTAATTTATTCCAACTCCTCTACATGTCACCTGGATCCAATGCCCACACCTTGGTGAAAACATGCTTGCCCTATATTATTTCCCCTAACCTCCATCATCAACTCCTCCAACTCGTCCAATAGCACAGTTCTGCCTTCACTAAGTTGCCTAATACTGAAATACTAATGAGCTGAATACTGAAAAAACCTGGTTTAGACCCCAGTGACCCAAACCACTTCCAGCCTGTTTCCAATTGATCATTCATCTCCAAAGTTCCTGGGAGGGTAGCTGCATCTAAACTTCAGATGTACCTTGATGACAGTAATCTGTCTGAACCATTCCACTCAAGTTTCTGCCTCAAACATAGCACAGAAACAGCCCTTATTAAGATCACCAACAAGCTCCTCCATGCAGCTGATTCTGGTCTATCCTCGTCCTCTTGGACCTCACTGGAGTCTCTGCATCCTACCAGCTCCTCGTGGTTTGACTGGCTGGCATTGGGGTTGGGGACACCGTGCATTGGTGGTTTGCCTCCTGCCTTGCATACAGGACACATTTTGTACAAATACAAGAGTACCCTCACTGCTTGTCTCCATGACATTCAGATATGGATGACAAACTGCTACCTATAATTCAACACAAGTAAATCTGAGCTACTCGCTCAAAATCTATTTTCTCAAAAACTAATACTTGTTCACTCACTTCTGCTGGAGGCACCAAACCTGTCTCCAGACAGGTTAAAAGCCTTGGTGTTATCCAAAAATTGTGCTGCTGACATTTAAATCTCTCTGTAATCCATCCTGCCTCTACGCCCTCTCGCTCCCTGCAGTCTGCATCTGCTGGCACACCAGCCATCACCCTCAAATCCACATGCTGTGGTTGTTGCTAAAAAATACTTAGGATTCTTCTAATTTAGTAAATGTGACATGTAATGCTTCCACTACACTTTAAAAGATTGCTGTTGTCTTTAGTATGAGAGTCGCACTAATCTCTCTGTCCTCTCTGTCTAGGCTTTAGATTATAGTGATGACGAGAAAGAGCAGGAAGCTAAGAGGAAAGTGAAGAACAAAAAGAAGAAGGACAACAGCAGCACAGGTATTAACACACATGCCTGCATGAAGGCAGTAACATGTTTGGACGTTTTTCAGGGGTCACCAGCTGAAGAAGTCTTCAATTTTCCAGTAGAATATGACAGACATCAATTTATTTATTTTTTATTTTTTTTATTTTTTTCCCCTCCAGATAATCCTGCTGTCAATACCCAGAACACCTTGCTCGAGCAGCCGAAGCGCGACGTCAGGGTTTTCCCACCAAGACATGCAGGGCCTCCTTTCAGGCACCAGAACCCAAAAAATAAACCTCTACCGTTCAAACACACACACACTCCACCCAGACACATACACCCACCACCTAGACACACACATGTTCCTCCCATGTACCTCCCCCCTCCCTGCCCTTACCCTCCTCCACCTCCCCACCCTTTTCTACCACCCAACTTCCCTCTCTACCCTCCTCCTCCTCCTCCCTCTTTCTTCAATCCATTGTTTTCTTCTCTCTGGCAACCAAATGCAGCCCCCTTCTCTGACATCCCTCCCCCTCCTCCCCCCCCTCCTCCTCCTCAGTGACGCCCAACACACACCCTCTGTACATGTAGACAGTCAGGCTGAACAGCTGGACCGGTCACTCACATGTACCCATCAGTGGCTCTGAGTGTTGGCAGTGTTAAACAGGCTGTACAATGACTGACTGTGATATAATACATTTACTTCATACAGCTGATGCAGCGACACTCTGCCACTGTGGTGTTCTTCATTTTTAATTCTTTTCAGTATTTTACTTAGTTTTCCCACAGCTATAATCACTTGTTTACCATCTGGACAGCCTGTAGGAACCTCCTGAAGGAAAGGAGTCCCTAATCAAAATCATCATAGTCCTCATAAAGGTGGCTGTGTCTTAGCCCGCTGTCAAACAGCCTTTAAGGTTATTAACTCCTGCCTGAAACACTGGCTGCCGTTCAACAACAAACATGCTGGCGCCACCCACTGCCACTCAAGACAAGAACATTGAGAAACGTTCAACTTGCCGCAAACGTCTTACAACAGCCAGTTGTGCTTGTTTAGAGTTCCTTGTCAAATGCAAGAACATTGTTGTTTCTCCTTCAACTCAACTGCTTAAAAGAACTTTGTTCTGTTGACCTTCATGGTCAATGACCTCCTGATGCTTTCTGTCATTTTAATGAGCTAGCTGAATATAAGAAACGTGATGTATGGAAACACGTCGCTCAGGAAGTAATCTACTTCCTCTTGCACCATAATTATAGCCTCATGAGATTATTACCCAGAAGTGTATAAATTCTGCACCCGTCGTTTGAGACGAGGGAGCCACCACTTGAAGCGCCTGAACGGACAAAGGTCACATGGCTGATTGTGATGGGAAGCTTGATGAGTTCCTCTGCATTTGTGTTTTGATCAAACTTAACTAAAATGCAGAATTCTGTGCATCCTAAGCACATCCTGAGCCGTTGCTGTTAGTGTATCCATTGAAATCATTGTGTTGTGCACTTAAAGCAACATGTCATTGAGTTTTGTGTAAACTTCTGGCCAAATATATGTATGATGCTTATATATTCACACAGTGGACATTCAGACTCTGTGGTGTTTACCTACATTTGGTTTTGAGTTCATATCATTAAGGAAATACTGTTCTGTCAGGAGGAGTAAGCATGTAGAGAATCTGATTTCATTCTGGTTGTCCTGCAGATGTTAATTTCAAATGTAGATCTTCATGTTGTAGCTGCTGAATATGACTGAAATGATACAAAGTCAACCTGGAGTTTACGTCGACTCACATTTGAAGTCTGAATAACACACAAAACAGTTTTTCTTTCTAATGATGCATTCACAGTTCCACACTCCAGCTTCATTCTTTGAACGTGTCCCTGCATATTATGGTCTGCTCTCAAAGAGAAGGTCTTGTTGCCTTCGTACATTCCTGTCTGCAAAGAATGGAAGAGTAATATGATGGTTTGAGGAAATGGACTATGGAAAAGAAGTGTTCAGTGTAGATACAGTTATTGATTCATTTGTTAAAAATAATGAATTGATATGGTCTTAAGATGAGAAAGTGATGGGATCATTGAATACTGCCTCCCCCACAAATACAAACGTGATTTGTTCTTGGTACCACTGTGCTTTGTAAATGTCAACCTGTTCCTCATTGTATGAGCTGTGTCAATGGGAATTAAAGGTCTTTGTTCAACGTGAACGCTATTTCAGTCCCATTTCTCTTATGCAACATGTTGTGTTACACTGTTGAGTAAAGCTGCCGCTGTGTTCACACTTCCACAACCTTTTCTCAACACACTGAGGGAAACTGGAATCTGGCAGCAGACAAAGCAATAAATAAACAAATGAGGTTTTAGTTGGTTTGCTGAAACACTCTTCGGTCATGCCGTCTGACCTGATTCTGTGGGATCTTAAGCTTAGATTGAAATGTTGACACACGAGGCTCAGTCACATTGGCAGTGAGGAAACCTAGAATGACACAACCATTTGATTGGTTCATCATGACATAATTCAAATTGAAAAAAAGTTTGGATTTATGTCAAAGTCATGTTCGTTTCAGTATATTGAAATGATGCCATGTGAGTTTTCATTTTGTACACAAATGAAAATGACAAACAAGCCAGAATGTAAAACTTAATTTAATCTAAAAAGGTCTGCCTAATGTAAATCATAAACAGCATGCACCTTTGAAAGAGATGATTAAAGTATTTTATCACAATAATATTCTTTAAAACCATTTAAAGGTCTTCATGTACCACTAAACCAAACAATCAGCAAGTATTGTTTAGATAAAAATGTTCTCCAACTGACCTGAAAATGTTATTCATTAATATGCAAAATCCAAAATAAATCGCGTGACTTTGAACATGCTGATAATAAAATACCCCCACTCCACAAAAAAAAACACAAAAATCAAATGAATTCTGTCCTTTTCAGGGGGAACATTTGATGGGACAGTACTTCCTGTACACAAGACAGGAGTGCCAGTGACAGGAAAAGGTGCAAGTGTTGAAGTGCTGCACAACGTCAGACATGAAACACACTTCACTGCAGCCGCTTCAGAATGTCTGTGTTCTTCCAGTCGAACGAGTCTGATGTCCACATTGAAGTTGGTGAGTATCAGGAATTCCCTAAAGCTGCACCCGACGACGCTGTGATTGAGACGAGTCCAAGCCCAAGTAAGTTACCAGAGACGTGGCATTAATGACTGCTGCTCCGGAATATGAATATTCTGATTGTTTAAATGTTTTTAGGTGTTTCTTTTAGTGTTCAGCTAAGTACAATGACGTGTGTGTGTGTGTGTGTGTGTTGTACAGAATTAAGACATCTCAGTGTGGTTGTGCTGAGCTTTGGGCTGCTGTGTGTTCTTCAAGGGACTCTCAACATCTCTCTGAGGCTGGCTCTGACTGAGCCCGCTGATGGAGGTACACAGACGCCTGACTGTCTTTCAGAGCCTCTCACCTCACTCTTTTGGTTCACTCTCCTTACTTGCCCAGCACCAATCAGCAGAAAGAAAGTTAGTGAGTAACTGGTGAGCATAGTGGAACACTTAGCAGCTGCACGTAGACGTATTTCCCCCGGGTTTTGACATACCTCTCAAAACTGCTTATTGATGATCAATAGCTTTAATTCAGCAATTTAAGCACCAGTATGAACTCACTCCAGTTTATCTCAGCCACATGTTTCTCATGTAGTTTCACTAGCCTCCAGCTTCGTGTCTTGTGTTCACATGCAGCTTCCTGCTTTCTGTTGCATCATGGGACTGCCGTGTACACATGTCCTATGTATATTTTGACATGTTATGTTGGGACATGCTGTCTGTGCTGCTGTGTTGAGGTGAGACAGAGGAAGAGACCTGTCCACCAGGCTGGTTGATGTTTGGCACCAGCTGTTACTACATTTCCTCACAGAGGAGGAGCTGGGACGGCAGCCGGCAGGACTGTGTGCAGAGAGACGCTGACCTGGTCGTCATCGACAGCAGACAGGAACAGGTACCCCTACACTCCAGCACACCACTGCATTTTACAGATTTCTTATTTCCTATCTTTTTATTTGAGAAACCATCTACAGTGTATCTTTAAAGAAATGTCATTTCTACGAATGCTCTGTATGATAGCACTGAATCTATTGCAGATTTCTATCTGAACATTGAAAAAGAAATGAGGACATTTAAATGGACACTGTGTGACGCTGCACTTCCTTTATATTTTGAGCCTGTTGTTCAAGAAGATGTTGCTTCATGATAGGCCTTCCTCACTGGATTCGCTATGGCAGCGTGGGTCGGTATGACTGACAGGGAAGAGGAAGGAACTTGGATCTGGGTGGATGGAACACCAGTGGACAAAGACAGGTGAGATACTGACAAGGATACCATGTGGGAACTATCCTGTAGAAATAAATGCATTGCTTATTTATCATGTGCATGTGTGTTATTCAGTTTTTGCTGGTAGACGCTGTGGCTGTAAGGTCTCACTTATTGTGGGAGAGCTTGATGTAGATTCATACAGGTGACGGAGGCATGTCATGTCATGTATGAACAGCACTTTCCACTGCTGTTCTGTGACTGAGTGATTCATCTGTTTTGTAAAATACTGACACACATAAGGCTCTTTTCCATTGAAAACATGGCAGCCTGAGCTCTAGTGTCTGTAGAGGACATGGTAACCTGCACAGTACACTCTGCTGTTGTGTGTGTGAATATGATGAATAGGATCATTTTATTTGTGCTTGTTCATACATAAGTTAATACTGCACAGAAATTCACATGGCATCTACTGTACTTTATGATTTATTATAATAAGCATATCATTACATTACTGTAATTCATTATTATTTCATATTATATATCATATTGTTCTAATATACTATACAATACAATGCTAATGCTATACAGGATATTATATATCTTATCCTGTGCTCTATTTTACATTGTTCTACTTTGTTCTATTATTATTCATGAGGAATCCTGTCAAACTGCAATATTGACCTATTTAAAGAGCAACTTGGCAGCAGTTTAAAATCTTGCTGACCTTCAGTGGTTGAACTTTTCATCTTGCTGCAGTAGATGAAGTGTTCTCTAAGGTGCATTGGTACACTGTGATGTCACTTCCAAAAATGTGACACCTGTCGACTGAGAGAACAGGGGCGGAGTCTTCAATCCGCCGATCTGTGACACAAGGCCAGATTTTGTTTATCCTAAAAATGCACCGAGCTGAAAAGCTGTATCACAAAATCAGAAAAACCATGTCTCTGATGAAAAAAGCCGGCACTAAGGTTCTGTCATGGTTCACGTTCAATCATTAATGTGATCAGATAAACCAAATACCATATGAAAAAAACTCAAACTCGTCTCACCAGTCAAACTGTGCTGCTGTCGAGGTGACGTGGTCAGTGTACTCAGTGACAGCAGGTTCATTTGTTCTGTCCATAGGTTGCAGTGGGCCTTCGGGCAGCCTGACGGTGCATTTGGAGGAGAAGACTGTGGTGACCTTCGTACAATGCTCAATTTCATTGGCTTGAATGACTTCAACTGTAGTGCCAGAAGCCAGTGGATCTGCGAGAAAACATTATGGTAGCTTACCTCCACGAGTGTGGATATGTGTACTGCTCCCCCAACGTCCTTTCATATAACTCATCCAATTTATACTTGTGCTTGATGTAACAATAAAACCGAATGAAAGACCAGCAGGACTGCTTTGTTGAGGAATGCAGTGATGTCATGAACCGAAAGAGGACATTTTAAAAGCTGATCATCATCTGAAGTGAGGAGTTGCAGACTCAGCCACTAAAAGGGATGTCATTCTAAAAACTTTGCAGCCATGGTAAAAATGTCAGAGGAAATGTGTAGATGGTTTTTCACTGTTTAATAATTTCATATGAAATAATAAGACACTGACAAACTGTTATTTTGTATTAGTTGCACCAATCAAATCTACCACAGAGTGGAGCTAAAGCTACACATCAAAAACAATCTAAATGTAGCTGTGCTCAGTTGCTGGACATACCCTTTATTAATGATAGTATCAGAAAACAATATAAAAATACTCCTATTAAAGAAAAACTGTTTATTCTTAAGGTATCAAAAGTAAAAGTACTTGTAGTACTTGCAGAACAATGTGACTGTAATTTATATATCATATATTCATTTTTTCATAGTGATGTATTTATTTGTAATCAGCATTTCACTGCTTACTGTGCAGGTGGTTTAGTTCAGTGGTTCCCAACTGAGGGTCTCAGTCCTTCCAAATGGTCATAATATAAATCAGTAGGATTGAGAGATGCTTAATGGGAGAGCAAATTTAAAAAAAAAAAAAAGTTCTGAAAAGTTTACAAGCAAATCATTTTCTGGCCTTTTTCCTAATCTTAAATGTCTACGGTGGAACTGTTGCAAACTCAGACATCTAAAACAGGACAAGAAATCCCAACTACACACTGTCTTATTGTTAGAGGCCACAAGTCCAAAATGGTTGTGAACAATCATTTTAATCTTTTTAAAATGATTGTATGTTAGATCAAATCCTAATTGGAAAAGTAACTAGTAACTATGGCTGTCCAATAACTGCAGTGGAGTAAAAGGCAGAAAGTAACATAAAATTGAAATACTCCAGGATAGTACAACTACCTCAAACTTGTTACTCTGTACAGTACTGCAGTAAATGTACTTAGTTACTTTACGCCACTACCGGTGAATGAGTTGCACATGTGCAGAAATAGTTCTAGTAATAAACACTTCAAACGTTTTATGTTGCTGTGAGCCACCTTCTTCTGCTGGCGCCACCCTCACTCTCCTGTTTCCTTCAGCACATGGGAAAAGTTTGCCTTCAGGGCAGAGGCGGGGAAGCCTTTTCCTATCAAGGGCCGTTCAATGTTTAGAACATCTTTCGAGGGCCATACTAAATTTGTGAACACATATATCACACAAACCTCTAATGCTCTGACTGGAACTGCTTTGGTGAGGCATCTGGTATCAGATGGTAGTGATGATAATGATCTATTCACAGATGGTTTTCCAGGTTTGAGTCGGTCAGTGTTGAGCAGAACTGAGTCTTTGCGAGAGTTGGTTTTGAAAAGAACAATTTTTCCTCTCATCACTGTTAATTCTTCAAGACAAGCGGACACTTTTGAACAATTTTGAGGTTTCAGCTTCTTAGCTATTAGCTAACTTGCCTGCAAAATGTAGTCTTCTGAAAGCTGCTTGTTGGGCATCCAAACTCTGAAGAACATTAACTTTATCCAACCATATTTGTCCTTGCAGCTTATCCAGTTTTGCATTCGAGTTTTTAACTGTAATGACTCTCGAGATTGGCCTTTTTCATCACTGCAAGTGCATTCCCACAAACTCACTTGTGTTTTTTGACAGTTGCCATGATGTATTGGCATGACAGAAACCGCTATATGCATGTTGCGTTCAAGGACGACTCAGAAGGATGTGTTAGTCAACCATTTTGTTATTTTTTTGAGTTGCTTTTTTGTATTTATGAATTGCCTTAAGGACCTAAATCAGTCTTGCAGGCCATATAAAGCCCAGAAAATGGATGTTTCCCACCCCTGCATCAGGCTTTCTCCTAGAAAGCCTTTCTTATTGTTGTGAAAGGGTCTATTTCAACCCAAACTAACCAAGTAGTTTTGTGATCTGCTACGTCAGTGGTTAAAATTTTTAGTTTTTAGTTTTTCCTTGATTATTGTTAGAGGAAGGTCATGGTTTTGGTCAAGTGGCAACATTGAAAACAAAGCCAACACCAAGTGCCAAAAGCTGCAGTTCCTCAAACGGCCACTTGAGGCTGGCTCCAAAAGCAAGTCAATTCCCATCCATGCCCACCTTAAAATGCCCAACAACAACAGAAATAAATGTGTTTACAGCCTGCTACAAAAAAAGGTGTGGGTCTCTATATCTAATTTGCACTTTCATGACAAATGTATGGGCACTGAATTTTTATATAACTCACTCATTTAAGTTTTATTGAAAAGACTTTTTTAAGTCATTAAGTCAAAACAGCCAGTAGGTATTACAAAAAGCAAAAACAGTGGCACAGAATGGTCAAGATAAAAAAGCATACAAGAGATCAAAAAAAAGGTATACTGGACGACAGAATAGAATAGAATGTATATGTACATTATGTACAGATTATAAAAATTCTAAATGCCAATATTCTTATGAGCAAACTACCAATGTCATAAGTTGTCTTGCACTTGACAAAATACTGCTGAATAGAAAGGACTTTTAGGCATAAGTTTAGCCATAATTATGGGCAGAAACCTGTGGGGGACATCAAAGAGACTATGGACATGTTTATGCAGTCAGTGGTTTTGGTTAGTGAAGGCTAGGGTCAAAAGAAACCAATGTTAGTATGAGACAGTATTCCAACAGCAATCTTTCATGTTAAGTTACATGCTGTGTTGAACTGCCTATCCACCTGAAACTCTTCTTTAAAGTACCAGTTTGCCTTTTTTTGCAAAATATGCTTATTCGATTTCTGGTGGAGAGTCAGATAACAACATTGATACAACTCTCGTGTCAGCACGTTAAATATAAGGTTACAGTCAGCAGTCAAAAGTTAGCCTGGCTGTGTACAAAGATATCAAAATCCACCCATCAGCACCTCTAAAGCGCCTGAATTTACATGTTCTATCTTCTTTGTTGAATCTGTACAAACATGACATTACCATGGTGACGGCAATGCATGCAGATGCAACGGCCAGTTGCTATGACAGAAATACACTCATCAATATTGGAAAAGGAAGCGTGGGGATTGAATTAAGTGCAGTGGACCTATCACTGCACACAACATCTTCCAACCACTCAGCCAGACCAGCTGGACCAAACCAGCAACCAGCAACCGCCAACATGATGTTTTCCAACCCAGCCTAAATAAGAATACTGTGTGTGGTGGAAGCACAAAACATATCCACAACCAGCCTACTACTGGCTAATTTCCAGTTGCAGTAAAATAAAATGAAATAAGACAAGAATCCTGCACAATTTACTGTAAAAAAAAACAATTCTTTTTTTTTTCTAGAAGATAAGAGAAAGATATATTGATGGAAGTGTTCAGCAGAGGAAGCAGTAGTAATCAACTGTGTTTTGGCAAATGATGCAAATAGACTAGAGACATTTAAGGCCACATCACAAGTGACAACACAATTTTCAACAACATTTGGAAAGATTAAAGATTAAAGATTAAAAGATTAAAAGCCTTTATTGTCATTATACGTGGTGTACAACGAGATTTAAGACAACTCTGGTGGTGCTGTACTAGAAAAAAGAATAAATAGCAAACAGTACAGTGCAGTAACAGTGCAGTAGACAGCAATAGCAAAGACAAGACAAAATGGCATAAAAGGGCATCCAACAGCACGATAATAGGCATTTATCAGTATGATAAACTTAACAGTATGGTCATACTTGCAGGAGCAAAAAGAAGTTTCAGCAGCAGTGGGATATATTGCACAGTGGGATATATTGCACATATTGGGTATATTGCACATATTGCACGGTGAACATCATCTACCTAGTGAGTACTGAGTTCAGTACTCTGATTGCACTGGGGTAGAAGGTGTTAAGGAGTCTGGAGGTGTGAGCCCTGACTGATCTGTATCTCTTTCCTGAGGGAAGCAAGGAGAGCAGTCTGTGTCCGGGGTGTGAACTGTCACGGGTGATGTTTGTGGCCCTGCGCAGACATCTGGTGTTGTAGATGTCTGCCAGAGAGGGCAGCTGGACTCCAATGGTGCCCTGTGCTGACTTCCTGACTCTTTCCAGAGCCTTCCTGTCAGCCTGGGAGCAGCTTCTGAACCACACCAGGATGTTGTGGGTGAGGATGCTCTCCACAGAACACCTGTAGAAGGACAGCAGCAGGTCCTTGGAAACGTGGAAACGTTGAAAGTCAGTCTGACCACAATGGCCTGTATTCTCCATCAAAAACAAGTGCACATGAACCAGCTTTATAGGGTGCCTTTTGAGAGGAATTCTCAAAGAATCAAAAATGTGAGATATGAACATGTGGATGTAAATGCAAGACTGACAACAGTACACTCACAGAGTCATTGTAGATCACATCATGATGTGTGTAGCACAGATATATTTTAGTATGGGACAATGTCAGTTTTCATTGAGCACCCCTGGTCCAAAACTGCTTCGTTGACCACCCACAATTTCTTGCTCAGTACCGTCCACTTTACGCTCCATTTCTCAATCCAACTGAAAAGTTATTTTCAGCATGGCTGAGGAGGGTGTATGGCCGTGTACAGGCCTCTGCAAGCAATGGAAGAGGGATGATACTGATGTGGTTGCTGTTCAGGGCTGAATACAACACTGAAGACAGTTTTTCCCTCAATGTCTAGCCAGGGAAGATATAACCTGTGATGCTGATGAGGTGCAGAGGCCAAACCAGGTGCAGCATAAGATTTTTTCTTTTGTTTGTTTTCTTTATTTTTGTATGTTTTTTTTTTTTCTTTTATGTTTACTGTATTTGACAGACAGCATATTTTTTGTTCATGCAGTTGTTTTTGAATGCAGTGCTTCATTTTGCAGGATATACGATATGAGATGTTTTGCACTTTGGGTGTTTTTAGAAGTTTAGAAGTTTTTAGTGCCATCTTACTTCTCATAGTTTGGCATCAAACCCAAATTAGTCATCACAGTAATCCCTAACTGCATTCACTTGCTCATTGGCTGAAACACCATTCACACCACTCTGCTGTCATGCAAGGTTGGACAGATGTGGCATCTCCAGCATTTTTGTGGGAGTTCATCAACTGAAACAGATCTGTTCCTGTTGCCAATACCCTCCAATATTAAAGACAATGGTGCTCTGCACTTTACCTAAAACCATCATGTTACTGTGACAGCAAGATAATAAAAACAAAGCTTTTGATCATTGTGTCTGTTTCTTACTTGATCTCAGTGCCACCTTAGACACTCTCTGAATTATGCAGACATTACATGAATGCAATGTTTTTTCTTATTTCTTCCAAAAAAACATCCAAGTGGTCCCTGAACACAACACATGGAGTGGTTGATATCACTTCAATACATCATGGTGCCTGTCAACGAACAATTCTTTTTTTGTGGAAGTAAAAAGGAGACCTAAGTGTGTTTGTGGGGACACAGCCAGTGATGAAAAGTCCAGTTTCGAGAGTCATTACAAGTATACCTGGATGAGCTGCAAGGACACATGCTTGTTATCGCTCTTCAGTGGAGTTTGGATGCCCAACAAGCAGCTTTCACAAGACCATGTTCTGACAGAGACAGTGTTATTCAGGCAAGTTTGTGGTGAGCGAGCTAATAGCTAAGACGCTGAAACCTCATTCAAGAGGAGAATTTGTGAAGGAGTGCCTTGTTGCTGTTGTGGAGCTGCTAGCATCAGACAGAATAAAATTATTCCAGTGTCAGCTTGTCTGGAATAATTCATAGAGATGAAGGAAAACCTGACATGGAAACTCAGGGGGGTCTTGGAACCCTCCTGATACTGTTAAGGTTTAAAATAATTTTGGTTCAGGACTCAAATGAGCAGACCAATACCAGGACAATTGCCAGAAAACAAAATTAATTTATTTACAAAAGGGAAGAAACCAAAGCACACTCAAACTGAGTGGAATAGCAAAAGAAACTACGCTGGAGAACTGAGGCTGAGAGGCACACTGAACAGAGCTGAACACTGAAACAGAGAGCAACGTTTAGCATAGAGTCCAAGATATAACAAAAATATCCACAGGAACATTCCTGGACACAAGCTGAGAAGAAGGATCTTTCAAAAACAGGTTTTCTCAAGTGCTCACACATAGGACAGGATAACCACACCGTAGAGATTATGACAAACTGGCAGCCACAAGTCCAGAAAGCCTCTCCTAAGTACTGCCAGCACTCAGGCTCTAACACACCTCAGGTGTGCAGGTAATTAGGCAGGGCCAGCAGTGCACGAGGAAGACCCGCCCAGTCTCAGACAGACAGGGGAGACAGACAAACAGACAAATAAGACTAGGGAAAAAGGAAAGAGAAAACACTGGGAGGAGACAAAAAGCAAATCCTAACAGATACATGCACAGTTTAAAGGATATGGGTAAAATCACCTCAAACCATCCTTTAATTTGTATCATTAAAGGGCACACACAAGCACACACAAGCACACACACACACACACACACACACACACACACACACACACGGGTAAACTCCAAACTCCAACAGACAACTATTTGCTAACATGCTCATGGTGATAATATATGCATATATGTAAACACAGTTGAGTTTACAACAGCTTGTTCCGCTGCTCCAAAGTGGCAAGTGGTTTGGATTTTGCAGGAATTTGTTGACATTTTTAAATTACTGTGTAAATAAAGGGAAAACTGACAGAACAAATAAATTGCACTTAAATTCTTAATGAGTGCTTTTTGAATCAATTTTAAATTCACAGAAAACAAATGGACCTCAACCTATTCAAGTGTAAATTAAGGAGTCATTCCTGATATTTTCAGGTATTGATTCATAGCCCCAATCAGAGGCTTAGGGAGGTAATAGATAGATAGATAGATAGATAGATGACCTTAAAGCCAAGCTCAGTCACATTTCACCTCACACACATGCACACACTGACACACACTCATGGACACAGATGGAATTTCACGGTGCTCAGGGTTTTGCATTTTTCGCCTAGGCAGAAATGGAAGCATCATCAATCATATCAATCAGCACCTGTCACTCCGTCATTTGCTTTGGACACACACAGGCCTGATTACAGCCAGACACAGCCAAACCACTCATTAACATACATTCATAACACAATATTAACATCAATCTTTATGTATATAACTACTTATACAGCAAGCACTATAGCATTTGCAATCACAAAGTAAAGATATAAAGATACATACATACTCTCTTCATAAGTCCTTAAGGTAAAGATGATGCACCTTTTTAATTTTTTAAGCAAGGTTACAGTAATATTAAATAATAAAGAAGAAGGGCCCAAGCATGGTCTGTACTTACTAACACTCCATTTGTCAAGTGTCACAGCTAGTAAACACTTTTTGTAGCCAACTAAGAGTCTTGTTTGGGGGATACTCACACATTCCTCCTGCAAAAGGCTTTTAGTTTCATATTCTTGGGCCGTCTTACATACACTGCTCTTTTGAGGTCTGTCCATAGGTTTTTGATGTTTAGGCTGGGGGACTGATAGGACAAAACCTTCAGCTTGCACCTCTTGAGGTAGTCCATTGTGGATTTTGAGGTGTATTTAGGTTTGTTATCCTGTTGTAGAAGCCATCCTTTTATCATCTTCAGCTTTTTTACAGATGGTGTGATGGTTTGCTCCCAGAATTTGATGGTATTGAATTGAATCCATTCTCCCATCTACCAATGAAATGTTCCCTGTGTTTGTTTAGACGTTTTTGGCAAACTGATGCTGAATTTTGCGGGGGGCACAGATTTTCTTCTAAGTTTTTGATTTGAGTGAGAGAGAGAGAGAGAGAGAGAGAGAGAGAGAAAGAGAAAGAAAGAGAGAGAGAGAGAGAGAGAGAGAGAGAGAGAGAGAGATTTTGACCCATAAAAGGTTCTAGACAAAGACTTGTGACCCATTCTGTGTCAAAGCTTTCACAAGCTCAAGAAAAATGCAAATGATTTTATTATGTTACGAGTGCTCAATCTAATCATCTTGAGGTGTTTCCTCCTTCCTCTCTCACTCCTCTAAAAGACACATGACTCCTCTGTCTAATGTGTTGCTCTATCTTCTTACATCATTCAAACTCATCTTCCCTCTCTCCCCCCCTACACTTCCACCTCTGAATCAGCGGTCTCGTGTAACTGGAGACTCTGAAGCTGTGACTTGTGACCCAGTAAATCCTACCATCCTGTAAAAGAGGGCTAACTGAACTGAAATCTTATAGCTAAACACGGTTTCAACTGTGAAGGAATTCAAATGGAGTATGGTCAATGTGTTGTACATGTTGTACTGTAATTCAAAGTGAATCCTATGAAACAGCTTTAGTCTAGTTGTTCTATATACTGCAACAAGACACGTCAGATTTCAAGTGCTGTTAACGTAGATGCTTTTCGTTTGGGGATTTAGGTATGTATATCTGGCAGTTTAGGGGAGTAATCAAAATTCCTTCAGTG